>NW_007059129.1:0-780 GCF_000164805.1 Carlito syrichta
ATACCTTCCTGTTTTCTTTTTGCCTTTTCAGTGAACTAGCTGAAAATTCATCATAACATGTTAGTTTGCTCAGGTTGTTGTATCAAAATGCCACAGACTTAGAGGTTTAAGGAACAGAGGTGTCTTGTCTGGTAGTTCTGGTGGCAGGAAGTCCAAATCAAAGTGTCAGCAGGGTTGCTTCCCCTGAGGACTTTGAGGGAGAATCTGGTTCATGCCTTTCCCCAGCTGCTGGGGGTTTGCCAGCAGTTTACATATTCTCTGACTTGTAAATGCATCACCCCCATCTCTGTTTTCATCTTCACCTGGTACATTCCTTGTTTGCTGTCTGTGCCCAGATTTCCTCTTCTTATAAGAACATTAGTCATATTGCATTAGAGAACCACATTACTCCAATATGACCTCATCTTAACTAATTATATCCAAAGCAATTCTAAAAGGAGGGACCTCAAAAAAGGCATTTATTTATAAAATGTTTTGTGTTTATCTTTACATGTTTAGACTTCAGTCACCACCAATATACTCTCTGTGTGATGCAATATATCTATTGAGACACTTTTTCCATTGCTCAAAACAGTTTTTGAGCTCATCCATTTTGGTGCCTTCTAGTGCCTCTGACATTTTTTATTTCACCTCTTCTACATTGGCAAAATGTTTCACTTAGAGGACTTTTTTCATCTGGGGAAACAAAGAAAATTTGGTTACAATGAGATCAAGTGAATAGGGAAGGTGGGGCATTAGTTCCTGCTTCTTTTGGTCAAAACTGCTGAACATTCAATGGTG
>NW_007059130.1:0-691 GCF_000164805.1 Carlito syrichta
AGCTGGCTGGCACACAGGTTAGCTAGGTAGTTAAGTCAGCTGGCAAGCCAGCAGTCTATGTAGGTAGGTAGCTAGTTAAGTCTTCTGGCTAGCCATCAGGCGTCTAGTTATGGCAGTTAGTTTAGTCAGCTGGCTTTCCATTTTTCTAGCTAGGTAGCTAGCTACTTAAGTGTGCTGGCTATCCACCTGCATACTTCGTTAAATCAGCTAGTTAATTCGGCTGTCTAGACTGCTAGCTAGCTAGGCAGCTAGGCACTTAAATCAGCTGGCTAGCCAGCTGGCTAGCTAGTTAATTCAGCTAATTAAGTCAACTGGCAAGCCAGCATACTAGCAAGGTAGCTAGCTAGTTATGTCAGCTGTCTAACCAACTGGCTAGTTAAGTGACCAAGTTAAGTCAGATGACTACCCTGCTGGCTATCTAGGTAGCTTGCTATTTAAGTCAACTGGCTAGACAAATGGCTAGTTAGATAAGTCACCTAGAAATTTAACTGAATAGCCAGCTGGCTAGCTATGTAGCAAGCTAGTTAGTTCAACTGGCAAGAAAGCCGGCCATCTAGTTAAGTCAGCTGCTTAGCCAAATGGCTAGTTAGGTCGCTGGCAGAGTAAGCCGGCTGGTCAGCAGGCTGGTCTGGTAGGAGGCCAGCTAGTTAAGCCCAGCTGGCTAGCTGCTTGACCAGCAGGGTGGCTGGCT
>NW_007059131.1:0-754 GCF_000164805.1 Carlito syrichta
CAGGTCGAGGCTGCGGTGGCCGGGAGCGGCCACTGCACTCCAGTCTGGGCGACAGAGTGAGACTCTAACACAAAAAATAAATAAATAAATAAATAAATAAATAAATAAATAAATAAATAAATAAAATAAATAAGCACAGGAGTGTGTTGCTAGCACAGGAATATATAAATCAGTAAACTCCCCAAAAGGTTGATAAATAGATTCTGCATATATTAAATAAATGAATTTAGTATATGCTAATTTAAAATCAGTGGAGAAAGGGTAGCCCTTCAATAGATCATCTTAGGATAACCAGCCACCATCAGGAACATCCCTTGACCCCAAAATAAGATCATATGACCTGGGAGCAGGAGCACACCTGTACTCTCAGTACTTCCAGCTACTGGCAAAGCTGAGGCAAGAGGATCTCTTGAGCCCAGGAGTTCAAGGCCAGCCTGGGCAACGTAATGAGAACTTATCTCAAAAAAAAAGGATTAAAGATATAATTGTCAAAAAGTATAGCTACAAATATAGTATAGCATATTAATATCACCTTAAGGTGAGAAATACTTTCTAAGTTTTATTTTAAATTTCAGAGAGAGAGAGAGAAATTATAATCAAGAAGAAACACAAATGTCCAAAAATCAACTGATAAAAATATTGAACCTCACTAGATTGGACAAATGTATGTATAATGTATAAAATGTATATGCAAAACTATTATGACAAGAAAAGTTAGAAATCACTGAAAAACATAGGAACTCAAAAAAACTGT
>NW_007059132.1:0-1329 GCF_000164805.1 Carlito syrichta
TTCTGATAGTGTTAGAGTCAATATCTTTCTTTAGTTTTCCAGAAGTTGCTTTATGAAAGTTGGCGCACCTATGCTGGGTGCATATATGTTTAGGATAGATAATTCTTGTTGATGGATTGAGCCTTTTATCATTATGTAATGGCCTTCTGTATCTTTTTTTATTTTTAATAGCTTGAGGGCTATTTTGTCTGAAATTAAGACTGCTACTTCTCCTTTCTTTTGTATTCCGTTTGCCTGAAAATTTGTTTCCCATCCTCTTACTTTGAGTCTGTGGGTGTCCTTTCTAGTGAGGTGAGTCTCTTGAAGGCAATAGATTGTTGCCTGATGATATTTTTTCCATTTTGCCATTCTATGTCTTTTCAGTGGTGCATTTAGTCTGTTCACATTTAGGCTAATAATTGAAATGCAAGAGTTGATCCCTGTCATAAGGTTCTTACAGAGTTGTTCCTGCTTGTTTGTTGTCTTTCTTTTGGTTTTGGAGTTGGTTCATGTGTGTTTTTAATCTTTTGCCTGTACTCTTGTGAAGAATGTTGTTGTTCTTTTTTTCTTTTTCTTCTGTGTTCAGTACTTTCTTAAGTGTTTCTTGTAGAGGTGGTCTGGTGGCAGTGTAGGTTCTTTGGGATTGGATATCTGGAAAAGATTTCAATTCTCCCTCACTAATGAAGCTTAGTTTGGCTGGGTAGGTTATTCTTGGTTGAAATTGTTTCTTTTTTAGAACTTTGAAATAGGGCTCCAGGCTCTCCTGGCCTGAAGGGTTTCTATGGATAAATCTGCTGCTATTCTAATTGGTTTTCCCTGGTAGGTAGTCTGGCCTTTTTCTCTTGCTGCCTTTAGGATTTTTCCTTTTATAGCTACTTTGTTTAGGCGAATTATTATGTGTCTGGGAGTTGTTCTTCTCATTTGTTGTCTTGCAGGGGTTCTCTGAATCTCTTGTGTTTGAATTTTTTCATCCTTAATGAGATGAGGGAAGTTTTCTTGAAAGATTTCATGAAATGTTTGTTCCAGTGTGGCTTCTCTTTCTCTCTCTGCCTCAGGAAGCCCAATTACTCTTAGGTTTCATCTCTTGAAGTGGCCATTCATCTCTTGCAGGTTTTGTTCTGTCTTTTTAAGCTTCTTTTCTATGCTTTTGACAGTTTGGGTTAGTTCTGTGTTTTGGTCTTCGAGCTCTGAGATTCTTCTGCTTGGCTGATTCTGCTTTCCATGCTTATTAGTCTGTTGTTCATTTCCATCACAGTATTCTTTACTGCTGTCATTTCTGACATCAGCTCCTTCCTATTTTCCTCTTGTCTCTCCTCAATTTTTTAAATTCTCTCCATTAATGTCTTGATG
>NW_007059133.1:0-956 GCF_000164805.1 Carlito syrichta
CTTGTTGCTGTAGCCTTAACCACTTTTTTCCACACCGAAATAAAAACACAGACCCTTATTTTATTGAAACGTGCTTAGATAAAATATCCTGTTGCTGATTGTTAGTTAACTTATTTTTGAAATGTATCCCAGTTGACTGACTGGATATGTTTCATTGACGACAGCAACTGTATACTGCTACTTCAAATGCATTCTCCAGATGTGTGTCTTTTTCCCTGCGGAGGTATGTGGAGCTTTCTGGCATGTTTTCTTTCTGACCACGTTTGCGTGTTTCCCTGTGTTAACGTTACGTGGGAGTCGTTGCGGGGTGTCAGACACCTACCCTGCACAATGAATGGTACCTGCTGTCAATCTCTCTCTTGTGGGGGCGGGGCTCCGGGTCCCTCGCCATTGCGGGGCTGCAGCGCCCTGGCGTGAGGACGGCGCGTCGCGTCCCGGCCGCGTGACCTGCTGGGTTGACGCGATCCTTCCTCAGAATCCTGCCTGCGAGCACCGAGGCGCAACGCTGTTCCGCCTCCCGGGCCGCGGCCTCCCACGGAGTGCTTCGGACTCCCGCGCTTCGCGACCCCAGAGTGTGGCTCGCGGCGACAGGGACGACCACGGAGCTGGGCCCCCCTCTGGTGGCCGAGCTGGGCCCCCCGCAGGCGGCGGAGCTGGGGCCCCCCTACCACGTCGAGGGAACGTGAGTCAGGCCGCTCTTGGACATGGACCCTTAACCGTGAGTTCACAGACTCTTCTTTTCTTGTATTTTCTTACCTGTGTTGTGGCTTTTGCTGGACGTGGAACTGCTGGATTATGCATGAGAGTATCCAGTTTTCTGAGAAGTGTGTGTGGAAGGACTGCCCTATTCCCACGGAATGTATGTGGCCATAAATGTGTCCACTGATTCCTCAGTGTTCGTTCTGTTCCATGGATCAATCGTTAGGGTTTTATACCATTGCCTCTGTGTTTGGTTT
>NW_007059134.1:0-677 GCF_000164805.1 Carlito syrichta
AGCATCTATGTTCATCAAAGATATTGGCCTGTAGTTCTCTTTCTTTGTTGGATCTTTACCTGGCTTGGGTTTCAATGTGATGTTGGCTTCATAAAATGATTTGGGGAGAGTTCCATCTTTTTCAATCGCCTGGAATACCTTCAGTAGGATTGGTATCAGCTCCTCCTTGAATGTCTTGTAGAATTCTGCTGGAAAGCCTTCTGGACCAGGGCTTTTTTTTTGTAGGAAGTTTTCTTATTACGTAGTTGATTTCCTTGATTGTTATTGGTCTATATAGGGTCTCAATTTCTTCTTGTTGCAACCTAGGTAGGTTGTGCGATGTCAGAAAGTCCTCCATTTCCTTCTGGTTTTCAAGTTTGTTTCCATACAAGTGTACGTTGTAGTCTCTAATGATCTTTTGTATTTCTTCAGGGTCAGATGTGACTTCATATTTTGTGTTTCTGATTATGCTTATTTGGTTTTTTTCTCATTTTTTCTTGATCAGTTCTAGCTAGGGGACCATCAATCTTGTTTACCCTTTCGAAGAACCAGCTTTTTGTTTCATTGATTTTTTTTGTATTATCTTTTTTGTCTTTTATGTCCTGGATTTGGGCTTTTGTTTTTGGTGATCTGGATTCTTTGGCTGAAATTAGGGTTTTTGTGGTCTTGCTTTTCAGCTTCTTTAAGTGGCTTGTAAG
>NW_007059135.1:0-390 GCF_000164805.1 Carlito syrichta
CCTTTTAGGAGGCTGAGGTGAGTTGATTGCCTGAGCCCGTGTGTTTGAGACCCTCCTGGGCCACTTGACAAGACCTCATTTCTACAATAAAGTAAAAAAGAAATAAATCAGCCGGCGTGGTAGCGCGCGCCTGTAGTTCCAGCTACTCGGAAGGCTGAGTCGGAAGGATCGCCGGAGCCCAGCAGGTCCAGGCTGTGGTGATTGGGAGCAGCCACTGCACTCCAGTCTGGGCGACAGAGCAAGACTCCAACTAAAAAAAAATAGATAGAAAGAAAAGAGACAGGTACCGCCTTTCTGATTGATTACTCTAGTCTCAGACAGTACTCTAGAACAAGAAACACGACTTATCTATCTACTGTAAGCAACTAGGACACCATACAAAATATATGT
>NW_007059136.1:0-630 GCF_000164805.1 Carlito syrichta
TAAGACAGAACAAAACCTGCAAGAGATGAATGATCACTTCAAGAGACCAAACCTAAGAGTAATTGGGCTTCCTGAGGCAGAGAGAGAAACAGAAGCCACACTGGAACAAACATTTCATGAAATCATTCAAGAAAACTTCCCTCATCTCATCAAGGATGAAAAAATTCAAACACAAGAGATTCAAAGAACCCCTGCAAGACAACAAATGAGAAGATCAACCCCCAGACAAATAATAATTCACCTAAACAAAGTAGCTATGAAAGGAAAAATCCTAAAGGCAGCAAGAGAAAAAGGTCAGACTACCTACCAGGGAAAACCAATTAGAATAGCAGCAGATTTATCCACAGAAACACTTCAGGCCAGGAGAGCCTGGAGCCGTATCTTCAAAGTTCTAATAGAGAAACAATTTCAACCAAGAATAACCTACCCAGCCAAACTAAAGCTTCATTAGTGAGGGAGAATTGAAATCTCTTCCAGACATCCAATCCCTAAGAACCTACACTGCCACCAGACCACCTCTACAAGAAACACTTAAGAAAGGACTGAACACAGAAGCAAAAGAAAAAAGAACAACAGCATTCTTCACAAGAATACAGGCAAAAGATTAAAAACACACATGAACCCAACTCC
>NW_007059137.1:0-775 GCF_000164805.1 Carlito syrichta
AAACGTTCTGCCTGGCTAGGGGCAGGGTGACAAAACTATCATGGTAATTTAGTTTCTAATCTTAGCCCTAGGGGAAATAGCTTTCCAAAACTGACTACCCAGTCTACCAGGAAATAGAAGTTAAAAAATATCTAGAAAGAAGTAAAACTTAGAAAGACAGAGAGAAATAATTCTGCTATGCACTTTCTATCAGGTGTATTGAGATTTACTTATATTTTACTGCCATGTATGCACACTGGTCACTAATCACACGCCAATATTATAGGTATAACTGATATCCTATGTCAGAGGCGATCTTCCAGATGGGCCTTTACAGGCCTCAGCCATGTAGCTATAGATGTTGGCTCCCAACAGTGAGAACCTGCAATCATTTAGGTTTGATTTATTTAGTACCTGTGCATCACTGTGGAAGGAGATTTGTAGCCATATATGAATTTGAAATCTGCCATTGGTCATGATTTTTGTTAAGTTGCTTCACCATACTTAACCTGTTGTTACCTGGTGATTATGGTACCTTCTGGGCAGGATTCAAGTACTTACAGTGAAAACAAATAGGCATATGTGTAAAAGAACTGCAAGAACAGGAAGGAAGCAGTGAATAACCCAACCCAGGAAACAAAGTTATATTACGCTCCATGTAAATAGGTCACTTAAGTCTGGTAAACTGATAACAAGTACAATTTAACTTCTCAATTTTATCTGGAAATGAAGGCAACTAGATAACATTATGATATTCAAAATTCATTAAATTATGTCTGAGAGAAGATGGATTTGT
>NW_007059138.1:0-2671 GCF_000164805.1 Carlito syrichta
CCCCTGATAACAGAGTTAAAGAAGACGGTGACGTGGAGGGAAGGAAAAAGTAGGCAGGGGGAAAAACCGCAGAAATGAAGAAAAACCAAAAGAAGAATATAGGTCTTACACAGACCCCTGGGAAATCAGACAATGAGAAAACAGATTCTGGAACACAGACAATGAAGAGTCCCCAGAATGACTGGCTACATGCAACAAACCCAGAAATCAAGACATTAATGGAGAGAATTAAAAAATTGAGGAGAGACAAGAAGAAAATAGGAAGGAACTGTAGTCAGAAATGACAGCAGTAAAGAATACTGTGATGGAAATAAACAAACTAATAAGCACGGAAAGCAGAATCAACCAAGCAGAAGAAAGAATCTCAGAGCTCGAAGACCAAAACACAGAACTAACACAAATTGTCAAAAGCATAGAAAAGAAACTCAAAAAGACAGAACAAAACCTGCAAGAGATGAATGATCACTTCAAGAGACCAAACCTAAGAATAATTGGGCTTCCTGAGGCAGAAACAGAAACAGAAGCCACACTGGAACAAACATTTCAAGAAATCATTCAAGAAAACTTCCCTCATCTCATTAAGGATGAAAAAATACAAACACAAGTGATTCAGAGAACCCCTGCAAGACAACAAATGAGAAGACCAACTCCCAGACACATAATAATTCTCCTAAACAAAGTAGTTATGAAAGGAAAAATTCTAAAGGCAGCAAGAGAAAAAGACCAGACTACCTACCAAGGAAAACCAATTAGAATAGCAGCAGATTTATCCACAGAAACCCTTCAGGCCAGGACCTGGAGACCTATCTTCAAAGTTCTAAAAGAGAAACAATTTCAAACAAGAATAACCTACCCAGCCAAACTAAGCTTCATAAATGAAGGAGAATTGAATATTTCCCAACATCCAATCCCTAAGAACCTACGCAGCCACCAGACCACCTCTACAAGAAACACTTAAGAAAGTACTGAACACAGAAGAAAAAGAAAAAAGAACAACAGCATTCTTCACAAGAGTACAGGCAAAAGATTAAAAACACACATCAACCAACTACAAAAACCAAAGAAAGACAACAAATAAACAGGAACAACTCTGTAAGAACCTTATGACAGGGATCAACTCTTGCATTTCAATGATTAGCCTAAATCTGAACGGACTAAATGCACCACTGAAAAGACATAGAATGGCAAAATGGATAAAATATCATCAGGCAACAATCTATTGCCTTCAAGAGACTCACCTCACTAGAAAGGACACCCACAGACTCAAAGTAAGAGGATGGGAAACAAACTTCCAGGCGAACGGAATACAAAAGAAAGGAGGAGTAGCCATCTTAATTTCAGACAAAATACCATTCAAACTATTAAAAATAAAAAAAGATACAGAAGGCCACTACATAATGATAAAAGGCTCAATCCATCAACAAGAAATATCTATCATAAACATATATGCACCCAACATAGGTGCGCCAACTTTCATAAAGCAACTTCTAGGAAAACTAAAGAAAGATATTGACTCTAACACTATCATAACTGGGGACTTTAATACCCCACTCACAACCCTAGACAGATCATCAGGACAAAAAATCAGCAAGGAGATCCAGAACCTCAATGTGACTTTCGACCAAATCGACTTAATTGATACCTACAGAACAATCCATCCAAAAACCACAGAATACACATTCTACTCATCACCACATGAAACATATTCTAAGATCGACCACATACTCGGCCATAAAGCAAGCATAAGCAAATTTAAAAGGACCGAAATTCTACCAAACACCTTCTCAGATCACAGTGGAATAAAAATAAACATTGACACCAACAAAGTCCCCCCAAAACCCGCAAAGACATGGACACTAAACAGTATGATGCTAAACAACTCCTGGGTCAACAACGACATCAAAACAGGGATCAAAAGATACCTGGAAACAAATGAAAATGAAGAAACATCTTACCAAAATCTCTGGGATGCCCTGAAAGCTGTAGTAAGAGGGGAATTTATATCCCTACAAACACACATGAAGAAAATGGAAGGAACAGAAATTCACAACCTAACAAGCCACCTAAAGAAGCTGGAAGAGCAAGACCACAAAAACCCTAATTTCAGCAGAAGAATCCAGATCACCAAAATAAAAGCCCAAATCCAGGACATAGAAGACAAAAAGATAATACAAAAAATCAATGAAACAAAAAGCTGGTTCTTCAAAAGGGTAAACAAATTGATGGTCCCCTAGCTAGACTGACCAAGAAAAAAGGAGAAAAAAAACAAATAAGCACAATCAGAAACACAAAAGATGAAGTCACATCTGACCCTGAAGAAATACAAAAGATCATTAGAGACTACTACATACACTTGTATGGAAACAAACTTGAAAGCCATAAGGAAATGGAGGACTTTCTGACATCACACAACCTACTTAGGTTGGAACAAGAAGAAATTGAGACCCTAAATAGACCAATAACAATCAAGGAAATCGACTATGTAATAAGAAAACCCTACAAAAAAAAGCCCTGGTCCAGATGGCTTTCCAGCAGAATTCTACAAGGCATTCAAGGAGGAGCTGATACCAATCCTACTGAATGTATTCCAGGCGATTGAAAAGATGGAACTCTCCCCAATCATTTTACGAAGCCAACATCACATTGAAACCCAAGCCAGGTAAAGATCCAC
>NW_007059139.1:0-1158 GCF_000164805.1 Carlito syrichta
CAGCCAGAAAAGCAAAACATTCAGTGTTTCCTCTGAGGATCATCAGCAGTCAATCAAAGGGTGGTTGCTTATTTACATATGCGATCTGATTGAAAGAGAGTGATCCTAACCAGCATCTCATGATGATCAATCTCAATAATGTAGGTGGTGTCTCGATCTGACCCACAGTACTATTCAGCCATCTAATAAACCCATCTTTTCCACACATACAAAATAAAAACATTCTAAACTACTGACATTAAATAAATCCAAATAAATATGCCCATTGTCACCTACAACCTATTATATATACTAATGTTTGATAAGAATTTTTTAAATGGGAAATGTAGGCTCACACCTTTAATCCCAGCACTTTGGGAAACTGAGACAGGAAGATCACTTGAGGCCATTAGTTTGAGATCAGCCTGGGCAACATATTGATACTCCATCTCTACAAAAAAAGAAATTAAAAATGAAAATTAGTAGGGAATAGTGGCGTGTGCTGTAATCTCAGCTATTTGAGAGGCTGTGGTGGGACGATCCCTTGAGCCCAGGAGTTTAAGGCTGTAGTGAACTATGATGTGCCACTGCACTCCAGCCTGAGCAAGAAAGCAAGACCCTGTCTCAAAAAAAAGAAAGAAAGAAAGAAAAGAAAAGAAAAGGAAAGGAAAGGAAAGGAAAGGAAAGAAAAGAAAAGAAATACAAGTTTACATGAACAAAGTTAAGAGATAGCTATAGTGCTGGAGGGTCAGTGTTGGAATTCTGGCACAACTACTTATTTGTTCTGTGACTTTAGCAGACTTGACTGCTCTGTGCCTCAGTTTCCTCATCTGTAAAATGAGGATCACAATAGTGCCTACTTCATTTTGAATCAGCGGTCTCATTCTTTCACCCAGACTGGGGTGCAGTGGCATGATTACAACTCACTACAGCCTCAACCTCCTAGGCTCAGGTGACCCTCCTGTCTCAGTCTTTTGGGTAGCTGGGGGGCTAAAGGCATGTACCACCACACTCAGGTAATTTTTTTTATTTTTTGTAGAGATGAGGTGTTGCTATGCTGCCCAGGCTTGTTTCAAATGCCTAGGCTCAAGCGATCCTCCTGTCCTGGCCTCCCAATGTGCTGAGATTACAGACATGAGCCACTGCCCCCTTTTCATTTAAATAAATAATTAAATATAT
>NW_007059140.1:0-938 GCF_000164805.1 Carlito syrichta
TGTCAGTGTTCTGTGCTGCGCAGGACTAATGATTTTCTGTGTATTTTTTTACACACACCCTCCATGAAAGAACTTCCTTTTAATTTCCAGTAAATTGAAACGTGTCTATGAATGACTAAAAACAATTTTCTAGTGAAAAATATAAAGATCATCACCGAAGTGGGTTAGAGAAATATAAAACATATGTAGATATTTTAGAAAATGTGTAAATCATTTACAGTTACATTAGACTTACTTTATTTTAATGCAGAATATGATATAAATGTCCAAATGGACTTTTGTTATATTTCATTGTCTCATCTGTTTTAACAGGTTATGCAGTATACACTTCACAATAGAGTATAATTTATCAGGATAGAAACCATTTAAAAAGGAAAAATTTACTGAAGCTGTAGATAATCCAGCCAAATGAAATCATGTCTACGTGTGTTTTGGACTCCCTAACACAGCACATGTGACTATTCCCAAAGTAAAATCATAGACTACTTTATATTTAATTCCATTTCATCCAGCAACATTTTTTGAATGCCACATACTGTAAAAAATTCCGTAATTGCATCTAAGGTACGGTCACTGATCTCACAGAACTGACTGTCTAATGAGAAATAAAACAAACATGGAAATTAATTACGATATAAAATTGAATAAGATGAGCAAAACTGGAAAAACAGAAGTGCTTACCCTAAACTGTAAGACAAACTAAGCAGTGACTGTTTCTTCACATATTTTCTCTAAATACTTGTGTTTATTTATATCATTTATTCTTACAATGCTGGGGTTGCACTTTGTATTTTGTTTCCTGCTCTTTTAAAATTTGGCATATATCATAAAAGTTCTTTCATATCCTTAATTATGTTTAAAAATACTGCTTGATGGCCAGAAGGTATTCTATCATATGGGAGACATTTAAACATTCTATTGTTGACTATTGAGTTGCT
>NW_007059141.1:0-508 GCF_000164805.1 Carlito syrichta
ATCCAGGACAAGACCTACATTACATCAGAAAGCCCTTTGTGAGCCATGGAAAGTTAGGTTAAACAGATCCTTGGTGTACAGGGCAGACATTAAAATCCACTGTCTCAGCTGGGCTTGGTGGCTCAGCCTGTAATCCTGTGCCTTTGGGAGGCTGAAGTGAATGGATGGCCTGAGCCCACGAGTTCGAGACCTGCCTGGGCAACTTGGCGAGATTTTATCTCTACAATAAACCAAAAAAAAAAATTAGCTGGGCATGGTAGCGCGCACCTGTAATTCTGGCTACTCAGAAGGCTGAGGCAGAAGGATCGCCAGAGCCCAGCAGGTCGAGGCTGCAGTGACCGGAATCGACCACTGCACTCCAGTCTGGGCGACAGAGTGAGACTAGTCCTCCAAAAATAAAAAAATTCTACTGTCTCAACATAGATGTCAAAGCAAAATGGAAAACCAGGTGGGCTGCTACAGGAGAACAGCTATGATTCATTCTGTTTCAGCCCACGCCTTAATTTAA
>NW_007059142.1:0-779 GCF_000164805.1 Carlito syrichta
CAGATTGAACAAACAGAAGTAAAACCAATCCCTTTACCCCTGAATAACAGAATTAAAGAAGACGGTGACGTGGAGGGAAGGAAAAAGTAAGGAGGGGGGAAAAACCGCACAAATGAAGAAAAACCAAAAGAAGAATATAGGTCTTACACAGACCCCTGGGAGATCAGACAATGAGAAAACAGATTCTGGAACACAGACAATGAAGAGTCCCCAGAATGACTGGCTACATGCAACAAACCCAGACATCAAGACATTAATGGAGAGAATTTAAAAAATTGAGGAGAGACAAGAGGAAAATAGGAAGGAGTTGTTGTCAGAAATGACAGCAGTAAAGAATACTGTGATGGAAATGAACAACAGACTAATAAGCATGGAAAGCAGAATCAGCCAAGCCGAAGAAAGAATCTCAGAGCTTGAAGACCAAAACACAGAACTAACCCAAACTGTCAAAAGCATAGAAAAGAAGCTCAAAAAGACAGAACAAAACCTGCAAGAGATGAATGATCACTTCAAGAGACCAAACCTAAGAATAATTGGGCTTCCTGAGGCAGAAAGAGAAACCGAAGCCACACTGGAACAAACATTTCATGAAATCATTCAAGAAAACTTCCCTCATCTCATTAACGATGAAAAAATTCAAACACAAGAGATTCAGAGAACCCCTGCAAGACAACAAACGAGAAGACCAACTCCCAGACACATAATAATTCGCCTAAACAAAGTAACTATGAAAGGAAAAATCCTAAAGGCAGCAAGAGAAAAAGGCAGACTACCTACCA
>NW_007059143.1:0-922 GCF_000164805.1 Carlito syrichta
GATTGTCGGAGCCCAGCAGGTTGAGGCTGAAGTGGCCAGGAGCGACCACTGCACTCCAATCTGGATGACAGAGTGAGACTCCAACACACACACACACACACACACACACACACACACACACACACACACACACACACACACAAAAACACTCCAGTTCCACTATATATTTTAGTAAAATTTTAAAGAACAGATGGCTTTCAAGATGTTATTATCATGAAAAAAATATTTAGATCTTCCTCTCTGAGTTGATGTTTATAGAAAACTAATATTTCATAAATTCCAAGTTACTATGGTGTATTATCTAGATGTTGTTCCTATAATTCTATAAATATAAAAATTGTAACTTTCTATGTAACTTTAGTATTAATCAGCAATTATACTAATGGAAGATAAAGTCAACCCATTTATTTTTAAAATTTTTATTAAAGAAATAAACAAATAACTTGAAAGAAGCATGCTAGATAAACCAGAAAATAATGTCACATTTACATAAAGACATGCTATGGACTTCTCTAATTTTGGGGGAACACTCTTTTCAGCATATGAGAATAAAAGCTAAATTCTAAATACCTACTTTCTTTCGTGTATTTTTACTTGTACTTAGGAATAAACTAGGTTAGTTAGGCAAGGGTTTGGAGCAATCAGCACCATGAGATAGCATCTTGGAGCACTCTGCCAGATGGAGCCCACAGTAATATACCTGGTCTGACATCTAGAGGTGCCAACTAAGAAGGACAGTCCTGAATTAAGTGGCGATAGAACACCTGTGATAAAGGCAAGTTGAATTTTCCAGATATAAGAGATATTTAAATTATAGATTATCTGTTATACCTGCAGTCACCTTCAAAAACCCTCCCTGCCCTTTCCCCAGTGGCTCCATTTCTCACGAGGATTTTCCCCACCCAGCAGACTTGACCATCTA
>NW_007059144.1:0-793 GCF_000164805.1 Carlito syrichta
CACCACCTCACATCAGTCAGAATGGCCATGATTAAAAACTCAAAAAATAGATGCCGACATGGATGCGGAGAAAAGGGAATACTAACACTGTTGGTGGAAGCGTAAGTTTGGACAACCTCTATGGAACGTGATATGAAGCTTCTCAAGGAATTAAAAGTAGATCTACCATAAGATCCCACTACTAGGTATCAACCCAATGGGACAAAAGTTGTAACATAACAAAGACACCTATGCGCACGTGTTCACTGCAGCACAATTCACCGTTGCAAAGATGTGAAATCGACTGACATACCCATCAACTATTAAGTGGATAATGAATATGTGGTGTATATGTACACCATGGAATACTATATAGCCATGAAAAAGAATGAAATTGCGTCCTTTGCAGCAACATGGATGGAGCTGAAGACCATCATCCTAAGTAAACTGACTCAGAAACAGAAAGCCAAACACGTGGGAGCTAAATAGTCACAAGGATGGAAATAACAGGCACTGCAGACACTAATAAGGGGGGAGGGACCTAAGGTTCAGAAACTACCTGCAGGGTACAACGTTCACTATCTGGGAAATGGGCTGCCTGAGACCCAGTTCCCACCACTAAACAATATGTCCATCTGACATGTACTCATGTATACCCCCCAAATCTAAAATTTTTAATTGAATAGAAAAAAAAAGATCACTCCATCTACTTGAACACATATCTGCTCATTTAGCAACCTTAAAAAAATTTTTTTTTGTTTTTTGAGTTGGAGTCTCGCTCAGTCGCGCAGACTGGAGTGCAGCGGCAGCTCCC
>NW_007059145.1:0-823 GCF_000164805.1 Carlito syrichta
CACGGGATACCACAAAGGCCTCCGGTTCTTTCAGAATTCTTTCTCCTGTCTGTGAGACTAATCTTTCTACCAGGAAGTTCCACAGTGCCCCCAACTTTTGAACCTCTCTCTCCCCATGGCTCACCTTTTCCCTCGTGAGTTAGTCCCTTCCGATATTCAATCGGTTAATGTTCATTAGAACAGCCACCATGAAAACCCCATTTTCCAGTACTGTGAGTTTATTTTTCAATCCTACCCTCCAGAATCCACAGATAAATCACTTTTCTCATGAAGGCTTTCTTGATGACTGCAGCCCATACCAAGTGCTTCGAATTCCTTTACTGTCACAGATACAAAGTCATCACAAAAGCTGTTCTACAACATTTTCTAATGTGTTTTCTGGCTGAATGTTTGTTTCTTCGACAAGCGGACAGACTCAGAGTAAGAGCAGCATTTTCTGTGCCTCCCATGATCCTCACCCTGAAGACCGTGTGAAAGACCAGGCAGAGAAACATTTAATCCTTTTAAAATGTAAATGTCTAAAGGAGAAGGAACCGACTCAAGCTTCAGGAAGTAGCTGTGAGGACAGGGCGGCAGAAAATGACAGAAAATCTGAATATGGAACCGATGCAGCAGCTCGGTTTCTTGCCTTGAAGTGACAACAACCAGAGAGGGAGTCGGGTGCGGACGGAGGAGCTGGGCGCTCAGAACAGACACTGGCACTAGTGGAGGAGGGTGATCTGAGCATTGGGGTGTTGTGGAACACAGGGCCAGAGGAACCAACCGGCTTTTATCCATTGTGTTTTACAGGTCTTCACTGGTAGGCTTTTATCTGTTTGTGGCC
>NW_007059146.1:0-808 GCF_000164805.1 Carlito syrichta
CTCTCCCACCTCTCATCCAGCACTTTGGCAGACTGAGGACGGAAGATTGCTGGAGCCCAGGAGTTGAAACATGACTGTGTAACATCAGGCAGCCTCATCTCTATCTCCCAAATGTCATCAATGAGCTGGGCATGGAGACATAGGCTTTTGGTTGCAGCCGCTTGGGAGGATTGCCTGAGCCCCGGAGGTCTACCCTGTGGTCAGGTATGGTTGTACCACTCTAGTACCGTCTGGGCCTCAGAGTGAGGCCCTGACTCAAAGAGAAACGCAACCCACAGATGCGGAAAATATATTTGCGAATGTACATCTGACAAGGGATGATCAGCTCGGAACTACAAGGAACTGCCACTTGCCGACAAGAAAAAAACAAACAGCCTCATTTCACAGTGAGCAAAAGATAGGAAGAGACCCTTCTCAACAGCAGACATACAAGCAGCCACCAAAGACGTTGGAAAAAGCTCAGCCTCATTTGTCATCCGAAAATGCAAGTGAAAACTACCTTGAGGAGTCACCTATTTTCAGTCAGGATGGCTATCATCCATCATTCCCAAAACAACACGTGCTGGCGTGGAAATGACAAAAAGGGAACACTTCTACACTGCTCGTGGGAGTGTAAACTCGGACCAGCTCTGTGGATAACCATTTGGTGATTCCTAACCGATCTAAAAATCGACCCTGCCATCCTCCTACTGGGAACATACCAGGAAGAACGAAATCCCTCTCTCAAAGAGATATTTGCACATGTATGTTTATCGCCACATTGTTCGCAGTAGCAAGGACATGGAGCCAACCATTCCTGCCCATCTAA
>NW_007059147.1:0-781 GCF_000164805.1 Carlito syrichta
ATTCCTGAAACTTCGCTACATTTGTTTGAGTAGGCTGTGCCTATAGTCGGGATCAGTTTCATTGAAATAAACCAACCATTCCCTCAAGACCAGCTTTCCTAACCTGGGCTGTCCCCCAAGATCCCCTGCTTGCACTATGTCCAATCCAGAACACTCATTCATTGCATGCAGGTTTTGTCATTTCTTTATTTTCTTTCAGAATAATTTCATTGATGATAAGAAAATGCATTCTTGAGACTAAAATAGAAAAGAGAGAGAGAGAGAATGCCCAAAGAACTTTTCTTTAGGCCAATTCTGCCCCTTTGCACAAATGTGGTATTCTATATTTTTGTTTGTGTGTTTGTTTCATTTTGCTTTTTTTCAGCTTAAGATGCAGAATGTGCCATGAGATCATTACCATTCTTGTAGAATCTGAAAAACTTGGGGGTAAAACAGACCGTGTGGGTGTTAGAGTTTTCCAGGTGATCTTTTCAGTCATGTGGTTTTGAACTCTATTTTTGAACTCTATTTTTGAATCTGAACATGGCAGAATGGAGGCCCTGTGCGATGTGAACAGCACAAGGGAAAAGATGCCTGGGTGGGAGACCAGGACTCATGTATGACAGTGGGAACTCTGATCATCAGTGGAATATACTGGATGATTCATCCTTCATTTACTATTTTAAAACTGTTCACCTTTTCCCCAAGGCCATTAACTGTGAAAAAATGTGGCCTCTGATTTATACTTTATGTTGCTGGTAATTTAGACTTTGGGTGATTTTCCAAAAAAAATTGGGAAATA
>NW_007059148.1:0-312 GCF_000164805.1 Carlito syrichta
GGGTCTTGCTATGTTGCCCAGGCTGGACTAAAGCAATCCTCCTGCCTACGCCCACCCAGAGTGCTGGAATTACAGGCATGAGGCTCCGCACCTCTTGTGAGAAGTTGCAAACTACCAAACTAACCTTATATCTGATAACATCTTTCAGGCTCCCCTGGGAGATATCCTCCAAGTCTATGTGCCAATCCTTGGTATATCCTGTCCCAGGATGTGACATTATCCACAGCCCAACTCCCTGGCCCTTAACACTCCCCAGAGCATGGAGAATGATACCCCAACACCAGGCTGAAAGGCTGTGCTCATGTCTCCATA
>NW_007059149.1:0-735 GCF_000164805.1 Carlito syrichta
CACATAGCAGGCAATTTTTCTAGAACCTTAACAACAAAAGGCAGAAGTTTTAACAGTGCCAACAGGTCAGGGGAAACACTGCACAATGGGAATGGAGGGAAACATAAAATGACATAAAGAAACACACGCCAATCAAGTTTTTAAAAGATGACATTTCCCATCAAACAAAGCATAATAACTCAACCAGCTTTTTAGCAGATTCAAAACGACAGACACACACAAATAAGAGAATGAGGGGTATGTAAAACATCCGTTTTGTCCCCTTCCAGTCATACTCCTCATGAAGATATCTCAGATACCTCTTAGCAATTGGCAGATTGGTACACCCCCAATTCAGACTAACTTTATGCGGAGCCCTCCCTCCCTCCGTCTCATATACACACAATCACACAGCACATTTTTCAACTCTCCATCCTAATCCTAGAAGCCTACGGGTTCGTCTTCAGACAGTGTTTCCTTCCACTGCCTTTCAGCCCTTTCCTTCAGCTGGACATAACTACCTGGCTCCAGGAGGTGATCAAGCTCTCCTTCTGCCATCTATTCGCAGGTCTATGCAAAGGTCTTTATTCTTACCCTTTCCGTTGGGTGGTCTTTCTGGTCTTTCTGTCCTTTAGTCAGGTGGTCATCCTTATGTCAGTTCCTCACCTCTTGGGTTCCTGTTGTGCTTTCGTGATCCGAGCTTCAGTGCACCGGGAGGGGCCTCTCTCCTTCAGATCAAAAGATGCATTGTGCGCC
>NW_007059150.1:0-803 GCF_000164805.1 Carlito syrichta
AAATAATTTGAGAGACTCCTGTCTACTATTAACTGATACAGCATTAACTGATACAGCATTAATATAAAACCAGTAGGAAAAGCTGAGGCACACTTAGGCATACACCAGGGACTCAGGCATAAAATTAAGAAGAAATCCCCAACACCCAGCTTCTTCCTGTGGAGAGGAAAGTTTGGAACACACATATGGCACTCTAAGTATAAAATTTCTCATGGTTTCGCTCTTAATTCACCCAGTCCCAGAGCAGAGGAAATTAGGCAAATGTGAGTTTCTCTAGACCACAGAGAAAAAAATGTGGCTTTTTTAAAGGAGGTGTTTCCTCCCCTGGGAGCAGTGAAGAGAAGGGGCTTGAAAACAAAACTCCCTGGTTCTTTCCAGCAAGAGTTTTTTCAATCTTCCTGTGGCTACTTGGTATCATGACTTCTAACTAACTTACATCAAGATGTTATCAAGGCATAGAACAGTAACCTTCCCACAGCCTGAGTTGGAGTTCAGAATTTGATGAGCCTTTCCTCTGACTCACCTCAGTGATAAATCCAGGTCTACTCATTTCATCTGGAAGCAGTTTGTCCATGCACCAAGTGCCACAACTTCTACAGCTTCCACCTAATAGACTCTCTGCTTTGCCTTTCTGAGTCTACTTGAGACTACAGAAACAAAGAGTTAGATTTACTGTGGAACCACTTCCAGAATAGAACTATTTTTAAAGGCTCAGTGTGTAAGTACAGGCATTTGTCACATATCTTTGCCCCAGCTTAGTACCGATAAAATAGGAGATAGATGCTTATGTTCATCTTCACCGT
>NW_007059151.1:0-638 GCF_000164805.1 Carlito syrichta
CGTCTCTACAATAAATCACAAAAACTAGCTGGGCGTGGTGGGATGTGTCTATAGTTCCAGTTACTTGGAAGGCTGAGGCGGGAAGAATCACCTAAGCCCAACAGCTTGATACTGTGATGGCCGTGAGCATGCCTGGGCAACAAGAGTGAGACTCCAACTCCAAAAAAAAAAAATCATTTACAGGAGAAAAGAATAATCTGAGGAATAAGACCAAAAATAGTGCAAAAAATTTCTTCCTCTCTCTCTTTTCCCTTTCTCTCTCTCCCCTCCCCCGTGTGTCTGTCCCTCTCTCCATCCTGTCCGTGTCTGTCTGTCTCTCTCTCTCACACACACACACACACACACACACACACCACAGTATGGGTCTAGATAGCCAACCAAGCACACACATCTACACCCTACCTACTACCTAAAATCCCATGAGATAATAGACGAGATGCTTTTAAAAGGTAACAAAAAAAGACGGGCCTGGTGGCTCAGCCTGTAATCCCGTGCCTTTGGGAGGCTGAGGTGAGTGGATTGCCTGAGCCCCTGGGTTCGAGACCCACCTGGGCAGCAAGACCTCATCTCTACAATAAATCAAAAAATCAGCCGGGCGTGGTAGCGCATGCCTGTAATTCCAGCTACTCAGACGCTGA
>NW_007059152.1:0-644 GCF_000164805.1 Carlito syrichta
AATAGACTCACACAGTTTCTCAGTGAAAACATAGATAATAAATACCATATCTTAACCTATGTGTGCTTTTGGCACTTACCTATCTGAAACTTACTCCCTCACTCTTTAGAAAAAGATAATTAATAAACTTCGGAATTTAAAAAAATCAATCATTTTTAGGCTACAGATTTCTTTCTAATAATCAGCAACACAGCAGAAAAGTCACCAGCTGGTAGAAATTTTCAAATAGATAGTAATCTGAAAATGTGAGAGATGATCTGTTTTTTGAGCAAAGCAATATCCCTCCTGCTAAAACCAGAGAACATTAGGACTAAGAGGAATTTTTGAGAAGTCTTACATGTCAGCACTGGCATACAGCAGTCACTCACTCAATGCAGGACAAGTGAGTGAATGAATAGGTGGAATGTCATCAGGCTCCTGCCTTGGGAGACAGTTGCACTTAAACCTCTTAGGAAAATTAACCTGTTTAAATTAAAGTTTCTAAGCCAGATATAGGTTTTTTTCTACCAACAAACTCTGATATCTATTGATCTATATTAATTTCTAATTCCAGCTGGGCTCGGTGGCTCAGCCTGTAATCGCGTGCTTTGGGAGGCTGAGGTGAGTGGATTGCCTGAGCCCGCGGTTTCAGACCCGCCTGGGCA
>NW_007059153.1:0-724 GCF_000164805.1 Carlito syrichta
TGAGTAAAGAAAATCCTTCCTTACCAATATGGGCGCACATCATCCAATCTTTTGAGGGTCCAAACAGAACAAAAAGGCATAGAAAGTATGATCTCTCTCTCTCTCTCTCTCCCCCCCCCCCCCGCCTTCAACTGGCACAGCTCTCACCTCTTCCTGTCTCTAACATCTGAAATCATAGTTGTTGGGCCTGTGGGACTTACATAATTGACTCTTCTGGTTCTTAGGCTTTCACACTTGGACTAAATTGCAACACTGACTTTCCTGGTCCTCCAACTTGCACATGGCATTGGTTGGGGTTGAATTTCTCAACCTCCATAATCATGTGGCCAATTTACATAATAAATCTCTTTCTCTTTCTCTTTCGAGGGGGCCCTAACTAATACAGACATCTAAACAAAACAAAACAAAACACTGTATTGGAAAATTATAAAATGTGCTACTTTGAGGAACTAAATTGCCCTTGCTGAAGTGTTCATTATCTTAATTAAAATAATAGACATAATCTCTATTTATAGAAAAAAGATACATCTTGGAGAAAAAGAATGGAGAATTCGTTTATTATTCACATATATCTATAGAGAGAGAATACCTTCTCTCTTTGTATGAATCAGTTTTGCATTTCTATAAATGAATACCTCAGTCTCGGTAATTTATAAAGAAAACAGGTTTTCTTCTTGGCTTCTGGTGAGGCCTCAGAAATGTTTTTACTCATGATGAAAAGTGA
>NW_007059154.1:0-795 GCF_000164805.1 Carlito syrichta
CTTTCCTGTATACAAAGTGCACAACTCCATGGTGCCACACTGAGCGACATGACCGGTTCGCTGTCATCTTTGGGAAAGCATGATTTGTTCACCTACTGAATTCTAAAGTGTTTTTGATTTGACCTGTCCGTCTCCTATCCAAAGCCATTGCTCTTCCGTTGGCATTTACGAGGAAGAGCTGACAGGCTTGGCTTGCTGGCTGTGAGTGTGCATCAGCTTGGGAAATGCTGTGTCAAATGTTGACTGCATTGTGATGTATTTTCCAGTCGTTTGATTCTTGTGTGCTGTACGGTGTAATACACGATTCTCAAGGTACGGCTTGAATGAGCATAGCCGAGCATGTTATGTCGATACTTCACATGTAGGAATGAGCATGTCAATGGTGTCAGACTGAGTGAAATGAGTGCTACACACTCACTTGTAGAAAAGCAGTGCTTGCCTTCTGTTTGAGCCCTGAAACGTTTTACCCCTTGGCGTTTCTCTAGGCTAGGAAATGCAGTCACTCTCGCGTTGGCCTTGCTGAATAAGCGTAGACGGCCTCTGTGAGGCTTGTTGTGCATGTGCATCTTCCCGGGGAAGGAGCTTTTCAAAATGTGCAGCGCTCTTTAGGGGCTATCTATGTTATTCTCACTTGGTGCATGCTGCAACACATGAGTCTGAGTCTCGCGGTTTTCTTCTCATTTGGACTTCGGCTGTGCAGAGCGCCTCTGTTTGAACTAAGAGTTCTCTCATGGGACACGCTTTGCCCATGTGCAGCTCTACGCTGCCACCCAGGGGGCGATGGGAACCCCACAG
>NW_007059155.1:0-827 GCF_000164805.1 Carlito syrichta
AACAATTTTAGTAGTTTGCATTCCCACCAGCAGTGTAGAAGCATTCCTTTTTTTCCTCATCCTAACCAGCACTTATTGTTGTTTGTTTTATTAATGATGACCATTCTCACTGGAGTTAAGTGGTATCTCAATATGGTTTTAATTTGCATTTCTCTGATAATTAGTGAGAGTGAGCACTTTTTCTCCTCACTCACCCAGCCAGGGGTCCCAGGCTGATGAGAAGTCTCCACTCAACTCAAGCATATGGGTAGTAAGTGCAGAGCAAAGGAAATTGCTGGTGGGACACCAGCCTTAAAGGCTGCTCTTGGATTTGACATGTGCTCCTGTGCTCACATCTTACTGCTTCAAATATTGCATGATCACACCCAGCCTCAAATAAGTGAGGAAAAAATCACTTCCCACATTTCCAGAAGAAGGGACTACAGGCACAGCTAAGGACTGCCACAGACAGGGATGTGTCCAGGCCTGGGGCCAAGGTCTGCTGAGGGATTCCTGGAAGGAAGTGCCCTAGCAGATATAGGGGAATCCTTTTCCTTCTGCTGACCTTTCTCCCCACTTGAATGTATTTGTGTTAGGATGTGATTTTGGGGAGCTGCAGCAGCCACCTTGAAGCCAAAAGGCAACACCAACAAGCTGAGGATCACAGAGAAGGACCATAGAATAGGTCTGAGCAGTGGTGACACTCTAGAGCCCCTGCACCAAACTCTGATCTGCACAAATTTAGGCTTTGTGTATGGGACAATGGAGTCACTTTTCTGCTTAGGTCATGATTAGTCATTTGATTGCTTGAAGCTGAATGAGTCCAAATGGATACAATCACACTTTTC
>NW_007059156.1:0-1364 GCF_000164805.1 Carlito syrichta
AAAAGGATCGTCAGTAGGGCATGATATGGATTGCTATATGATACAGGGTTTATGTGAACAGATCACGTAGATGTCATTATAATTTGATATTATCACATGACATTCTAACCAGAGAAAGATTATTTTTGCCTGAAATATTAATGCACAGAAAAATATTAGCACTACATCGCATTCTGTGTATTCAAAACTGTCCCCATAAAAAGCACCAATAATTTCCATATGTAAAATAATTCATTATATAGAATCGCTGTGACTTCTGTGTACCTAGTGGGAACCGCTGGCTGTCTACATGCATCCAGTCCCTCCTTCCAATGTATTTCCTCGACTGACTTAGCAAATCAGTGTGTCCCACTCCCCTGGGTCCAGTGACTGGTTGAGAAACTCATGGTCTAATCATCAGAGTTAGGCCTGCTGGGACCATAGGACCACTGTGGGGATAAGTCAGCTTTCAGACGGATCATCTGATACCCATCCCATCTCCCATCTCTCCCAATTAAAGAAAGAAAAGGGGGCAGCCCCCTCGGGTCCCCTACTGCTATGGGAGCTTTTCTGTGCTCTCAATAAATCCTGCTTTCTTTAAAAAAAAAAGAAAAGGACAAGGTAACCACTGGGAGAGGGAGGAGGATGGCGGAATAGAGAGGAAAGGATGTGGAAGGAAGAGGCGTGGAAGGAAAAGGTTCATCAAAATGACCTGGGAGGTTTTGCAAATCACCTGTTCATCCCTCACCCTTAAATTGTTGAGATGTCACAACACAAGGAGCAGCTGAAACTCACTGCTATGTATGCTAACACAGATGCTAGAATATTCTTTCTGATGTGAGCATACTAGAGTTCCTGGAGTTCCCATCAAGGAACTCTCTTCCACCTTTAGCATCCAGAACTTATCTCAATGACCGTCAGCATTCCCCATCTTGGTTTCCTCCCCTGCCCCTCCTTCCTGCTACAATGCCAACCCGACGGGGCCCCACCACCCTCTACTAGAGCAAGTCTGCACCTGGGCTGCACATTAAAGTCACAAAAAGAGGTTTCACAACAGATGCCTGGTTCCCATTCCCGGAAGCTGATTTAGTTATCCTAGGACATGGTCAGGCACCCAGATTTTTTAAAGCACTGGGAGACTGTAACAGACAACCTGGACTGAGAGCCATCACACGACTGAAAAGTAGTTACAGGTGATTTCGGCCTCATCCAAGTCAGTGAATGTTTCTCATCTGTCTCTACTTTCAGCTGCAGTGGTGGGGTAGAAGTCACCATACAGGAGCAGTAATTTTTCTTTTCTCACAAATAATTCCATAATCTTGACAAAAGGGAAAAGGAGCAGAAAAATCTGTGTGCAGGTAGAGCTCTTAGAATACAAAGTGAGT
>NW_007059157.1:0-1243 GCF_000164805.1 Carlito syrichta
ACCTCAAGGAAATGGAGGAGTTTCTGTCATCACACAACATGCCTAGGTTGAAACAAGAAGAAATAGAGAACCTAAACAGACCAACAAAAATCAAGGAAATTGACTACATAATAAGAAA
This sequence comes from Carlito syrichta, assembly GCF_000164805.1. Taxonomy (NCBI): domain Eukaryota; kingdom Metazoa; phylum Chordata; class Mammalia; order Primates; family Tarsiidae; genus Carlito; species Carlito syrichta. The sequence continues at coordinate 119 of NW_007059157.1, forward strand.
ACTATCTACAAAAGAAAGCCCTGGACCAGATGGCTTTTCAGCAGAATTCTACAAGACATTTAAGGAGGAGCTTATGCCAATCCTACTGAAGGTATTCCAGGTGAGTGAGAAAGACGGAACTCTCCCCAAATCATTTTATGAAGCCAACATCACATTGATACCCAAGCCAGGTAAAGATCCAGCAAAGAACTACAGGCCAATATCTTTGATGAACAAAGATGCTAAAATTCTCAACAACATCCTAGCAAACCAGATTCAACAACACATCTCAAAAATCATCCATCATGACCAAGTAGGCTTCATCCCTGGGATGCTAGGCTGGTTCAACATTCGTAAAACCGTAAATGTAATTAAATACACCAATAGATGTCAAAACAAAAACCACATTATTAAATTGTTAGATGAAGACAAAGTTTTTTATAAAATCTAGCACCCCTTCTTGATAAAAACCCCCGAAGAGCTAGGCATACAGGGAACATACCTAAAAATAGTAAAAGCCATCTATGAGAAACCACAGCCAGCATACTCCTAAATGGACAAAAACTAGAACCATTTCCCCTGAAAACTGGAATAAGACAAGGATGCCCACTCTTACCTCTCCTATTCAATATAGTATTGGAAGTACTGGCTAGAGCAATCAGAGAAGAGAAGGCAATCAGGGGTATTTAAATAGGAAAAGAGAAAGTCAAGCTACCTTTCTGCAGATGACATGATCATGTACCTTGAAAACCCAAGAGCATCTGTCAAAAACCTCCTTACACTGATAAAGGCCTTTGGGAAAGTCTCAGGATATAAAATAAATGTGCAAAAGACCATCGCATTTCTTTACACCAATAATAAACCAACAGAAACCCAAATAAAAACCACAATTCAATTCACAATAGCCACCAAAAAAATGAAATACCTTGGCATCTTCCTAACCAGAAACTTGAAAGACCTTTACAATGAAAACCATAAAAGACTGCTCAAAGAAATCAAAGATGACACAAACAAGTGGAAAAATACCCCATGCTCATGGATTGGAAGAATCAGCATTGTGAAGATGTCCATCTTACCATAGGCAATCTATTAATTCATGCAATACCCATCAAATTACCAGCAACATTCATCTCAGACCTAGAAAAA
>NW_007059158.1:0-1103 GCF_000164805.1 Carlito syrichta
CAAGATTTCAACAGAACTTAGGCTTCTCCACAGGGATTCAGGTCTGGATGCTCAGCTAGTTTGGAATCCCAGACTTTTTTTTCCCTAGGATCACATAGCTCTTTACCCTTCAAAACCACAACAGTGAGGTTTTTATTCCTTTCTCTGAATGGTGCCTTAGCAACAGCCACACACTGAGAATTTGCCTGGTGTGGCTTCCTTAGAGAACAAATCCAAGATTTCCCTCAACACAGTTTGCTATCACAGTTAGACTAAAAGGCTAATGCCATTGCTTTGTGGTTCATGTGCATTTTAGCTCCTCTCATGCACAAAGTGAGAGGCTTAAAAGCTTTGTTGTTGTATAAGAAGTGCTTGTTGTAGTTTATAAATCTCTACCCATGCCTCTAGGTTTTTGTTTACCTCATAATATCTATGTTAATAGGTTGACCGGGTTCTTCTGCTTCTGTAACCCCTGCTGGCAGTGTGCAAGTGTTAAACAATAAGTCCCTTCCAAACTCCCCTCTATCTAAGTTGTGACAGGCAAGCCACCCTTATGGTGGGCTCTGTATTAATTTCAAACCTGCTTGTATGCCAGAGCTGACCTATATACAGTCGCGGTGACTATGTAAAACTTAGCTTCTAGTAACATGGTCTCAACCCAGAGTCCAGCTTATGCACAGTCACAATGACTGTGCCGACCTGGGCCCCCCGAGTAAATATGTTACAAGCGCCTCCAGCTATATAACATTCCAGAAGACCTAACCGGTTCCACCCTGCCCATCTGATTGTTAGTGGTCAGTCATGGTCAGCTGGAGCCCGCGCCCACGCAAATCAAACACAAACCAACCAATCAGTATCTCTGTAACCGCACTCATACAGTCCATCCAATCCTGTGTGGACAAGTCTGTAATGCCACCCCACTCCTTCCAAATTGTGTATAAAAAATGCTTGCAAACCTGAGTCGGGGCTCTCGTTCCTGTACCGCTGCACCGGTAATGGACGTGAGCCCAGACTCGAGCCTGAATAAAGACCCTCGTGTGATTTGCATCAGAGCTGGCTCTTTAGAGGTCTCTCATATTCAGGATTCAGGTACAACATTTGGGGGCTCGTCTGGGATCCCAAAG
>NW_007059159.1:0-1005 GCF_000164805.1 Carlito syrichta
ATTCCTTCTAAGATTATAGTAACCTCTGTGAAAAGCACAATTTATCATGTAGTCTTTATACAATGTCACATGATCTTGTTATATTTCTGGCACTGGATTTTATTGCTTTCATAATTCATTGCAATATTTATAGAATCAATATCATGATGAATCATATATTTGTGATATCATACAATAAACAGCATGGCACACTAATAAATCACTCCTTTTTAGAGGGTAATGAAATTGTTTTTTGGAAACTTGAAACAAAATGATGAGTCAGTATCCAAAATATCGTATTCAAATCCATGATCTTACATAAATTAAGGTCTTAAAATGATTAATGCACATAGAAACTCAAAAGTATTTCATGAATTTCTGATACTTTACATAAGTAAAGTTCTCTAATTGTACAGCATGCTAAATCACAAAATAAGCATTTATTTCTTATAAATGAGCTGTTTTCTTAATAGTAATTCTACAGACATAAGACTAATAAGCTTTGCACAAACTGAGATGTATGTTAAACGTTTTTCGAATTAGCAAGAATAGATGGAAGGAAAGGTGCTATTTTAAGAGTATTAAAATCCACAAAAAGAAAGAAATAGATAAATATGAGGTAGTCCACCAATTATACAGATAAGAAAACAAATTTGCCTATGTTAAAAAATCCATTAGCTTGACAAAGAAAACTGGGCTTTCAGACATTTACTGCAGTGTTGCTTTATAATAAATTCTTCTTTTTGTTCTGTTTAAAATTTCATGTTTACTGAATTTTAAGAATTTAAAGGTGAATATTTTATGCACATATTAAGAGAGAATTATCTGGTAGTTATGGTCAACCAAGTTTCAGAATCTTCTGGAGCCCAGCTGTTATTTTCTTGGCTGCAATTTGGGGACAACTATTTCCTTTCAACTGTGCTTTTGCTTTGAAGTGCATTCCTCATAAGCTGTTTTGAAACAAGACACTTCTATGAATTTGTCCAGCTCAGAGCATGTATGTATGTATCTGACCTAGGAAGTCCA
>NW_007059160.1:0-554 GCF_000164805.1 Carlito syrichta
CACATTGAACTACCACTTAACCCCTGTAAGAACGGCCTTCATTAATAACACAAACAATATCAGATGCTGGAAAAGATTTGGGGGAAAAAAATGCTTCTGCACTGCATGTGGACTGAAAAGTAGAGCAACATCTTTGGAAATCAGTGTGGCGGTTTCTAAAGGGACAAGAAATTGACCTACCATGTGACCCTGTAATTCGCCTGTAGGGAATAAACCTGGAGGAACTCAGATCTTTTACAGAAAGATATCTGCACAAGCATGCTTATTGCAGCTCTAATCATATTTGGAAAAAACCTGATACCAACCATGTCGCACTACAAAGCTGGAATGGATAAAATGAATGTGGAATGTTATGCATCCCTGACAAGTGACAGGTATAAGGATTTTGCAGAAAGCTTGATGGATATGAATTAGGTCATTCTCCGTGAATTATCACGGAAACAGAGAATAGAGTTCCAAATGTTCTCCCTCATGAGCTGCACTTGATCGATTAGAGTGCTAGAAGAAAGTGATTGGAAGTATTAGAAAACTGTTTTGGGGTAGGGGTGGGATTG
>NW_007059161.1:0-779 GCF_000164805.1 Carlito syrichta
CAAAAAATCAATGAAACAAAAAGCTGGTTCTTCGAAAGGGTAAACAAGATTGATGGTCCCCTAGCTAGACTGACCAAGAAAAAACGAGAAAAAAACCAAATAAGCATAATCAGAAACACAAAAGATGAAGTCACATCCGACCCTGAAGAAATACAAAAGATCATTAGAGACTACTACATACACTTGTATGGAAACAAAATTGAAAACCATAAGGAAATGGAGGACTTTCTGACATCACACAACCTACCTAGGTTGGAACAAGAAGAAATTGAGACCCTAAATAGACCAATAAAAATCAAAGAAATTGACTACGTAATAAGAAAGCTTCCTACAAAAAAAAGCCCTGGTCCTGATGGCTTTCCAGCAGAATTCTACAAGACATTCAAGGAGGAGCTGATACCAATCCTACTGAAGGTATTCCAGGCAATTGAAAAAGATGGAACTCTCCCCAAATCATTTTATGAAGCCAACATCACATTAATACCCAAGCCAGGTAAAGATCCAACAAAGAAAGAGAACTACAGGCCAATATCTTTGATGAACATAGATGCTAAAATTCTCAACAAAATCCTAGCAAACCGGATTCAGCAATACATCTCAAAAATCATCCACCATGACCAAGTAGGCTTCATTCCTGGCATGCAAGGCTGGGTTTAACATTCGTAAAACCATAAATGTAATTAAATACATCAACAGATGTCAAACAAAAACCACATGATCATATCATTAGATGCAGAAAAAGCTTTTGAAAAATCCAGCACCCCTTCTTGATAAAACCC
>NW_007059162.1:0-1045 GCF_000164805.1 Carlito syrichta
CTTAAAGACATTATAATACACACAATATAGTCTTAAGCTACTTTAAATTTCACATCTGCCTCTTCATTTGTGTAATGTATAATTTATTATCAAATATACTCTATAATGAAGACTACTGTGCAATGTATAAATTATTCACAGAAAGCAAGTTAGGAACATTCAAAAGTGATGACTTTTTGCAGGTCACAGAAGAACATTGTGGTATATTAAATCAATAATTTACTAGATGTGGCCTGTGACTCCTGTTTGAAAGAACTGCTGTATCTTACAAAACTGTTGGTATATTTCTAGTAAATTACTTATGCATTAATATAGCCTGATTGAATGTCACAAATCATAAATCCTAATATGGAATATGTTTGAAAGCTGTATCTCTCATGGAATTTTTTTTTAAGAGAAGCCTTTTCCTAATCTTTAAAGTCTGTGATAGAAGTTAGAATGCAGACCACTATTACTCTCAGTATTGACTTTATGACCACAATTACTGTTTCTTTCTTTTGTTCAAAACCTTGATCTTGCTGAAAATAGTTAGCTATCCTGACATTCCTTTCATTATCCTATACATGGCTTGTAAATAAGCATAAGTACTTCATTTAGTTTATCTGTCTTAAATGATAAGCTTTTAATAATGCTTCATTATATGTGAATTGATTTTGTGTAAATTTCTTAATACTAAAAAATAAATTCATCTGATCTAGTAATCTGTGGTTTGTAAACCATTTTAATGACTCCATAAGTCAGCTTAGTAGGATATGAGTTTCTATATCTGTCATCTTACTGACTGCTTAGATTCATTCATTTGATTTTGCTGGTGAAGAAGGAGTCACCTTCAATTCTCAGCACACTGTGTGCTGTGTTCTCCATAAGATTGTGATCTTAGAGAAAAAGCAGTCATTTTATGGCAATGGTCTATGAATAGCTATATTTCTTGAATATATCTTTCATGTGATCACACACATTCTACTAATAATAATTTTGGAAGGGGGACAATTAATTTATAGATGCTTATGCCACCCCTTTTTTTACCCCCACTTAAAAATTGGGA
>NW_007059163.1:0-750 GCF_000164805.1 Carlito syrichta
TGTCTTGTATCAAGATGTGCCATTAAGGAGCCCCTGGTGCATGTGGCAGACCCCAAGCAGCCGGTCACCAATACCTGCCTCATAAAGGACATCTACACCATCAAGGTGGAAGGTTTGACCTTCACCTCCCCCTTCTGCCCTCAAGTGAAGCAGAATGACTACTGCAGGTCCTGGTGGAGTCAACACCAAGTTCACCCTGCCATAAGAGGACTGGCCTCTCCACCAGTCCCAAGTCTCCAAACACACACTAGAGGCCAATGGTATTCTACACAGAGGACTACCCAACAGCGAAGATGGGGAGGATTCCTTCAGCACCACCAGCATGCAGCCAACACCAAGAACGACTGGGACCTGGGCTTCACCATCAACCTGAACTTCAACGACCAGTTGTGCGAGCCGTCGTGCTCCACCAACTCCCGGAGTCAGCACCTGGCTCTCCTACCCTGGCCAGCCTGGCCTTGCATGGGCCAAGGGACTGTGCATTCTTAGTGTGGGGAGGCACTTTCCTCTCTCTCCCTCCTGCAGGAGGGGATATTAGGGGCCTGGGCTGGGGGAAGGGCACATCACAACCCTATTTTTGATCATTTTTTTTTTTTTTTAGTTGGAGTCTCACTCTGTCACCCAGACTGGAGTGAAGTGGCCGCTCCCGGCCACCGCAGCCTCGACCTGCTGAGCTCCGGCGATCCTTCCACCCCAGCCTTCCAAGTAGCCGGAATTACAGGCATGCGCTACCACGCCCGGCTGATTTTT
>NW_007059164.1:0-1155 GCF_000164805.1 Carlito syrichta
CGCCCAGGGGTTCGAGGCCAGCCCGGGCTACTTGGTGTGACCTCATCTTTAAATTAAGAAAACATCAATAAATTAAAAAAAAAATAAACCTAGCACAGTGATGCATGCTTGTAGTTCCATCTATTTGGAAGGCTGAGGCGAAAGGATCACTTGAGCCCAACAGGTCGAGGCTATGTTGGCTGTGAGCTTGCCACTGCACTCTAGCCTGGGTGACAGAATGAAACTCTAATAAGAATCATAAAGAATGGCAGAGCTGGGTGGCTCAGCCTGTAATCCCAGCACTTTGAGAGGCCGAGGTGGGTGAGTTGCCTGAGGCTGTGGGTTCCAGACACACAAGGGCAAATCGGTGAGATCTCATCTCTACAATAAATCAAAAATCAGTCGGGCATAATAGCACGCGACTGTAGTTCCGGCTACTTGAAAGGCTGTGGCGGAAAGATTGCCAGAACCCAGCAGGTGGAGGCTCCGTTGGCCTGGAATGTGTCACTGCACTCAAGTCTGGGTGACAGAGTGAGACTTCAACACACACACACACACACACACAAAGAATCATAAAGAACAAAAAAAGCCCAAATGGCGTAACTTCAGCCACTGTGGGCAGGAGGCTTGGCGTTGGCTCACGTTTTGGCTCCAACCCTCTTTCCATTTCCCATGATCAACGCACTCCTAGTTAAATGTCTTTCTGTTCGCTAAATTCAAGGACATTTGAAAATAATATTTGTGTCTCGAAACTTTGTTTTACAGACCTCGCACTACACTCCCTGTCTATGTGATCAACTATCTGAAACTCCGGTCGCTGCCATATCGGACAGTTATCTGCCGTGACGACAACCTCCCCCCTCCCATGTCACATTTCACAAAAATGCTCCTGTTCTCAAACTCTTAGAGAAAGCCTTAGAAACACCCAGCTTCAAACACTCAGCACCAAATATCTCTTCGGTGTTTGGACCCCTCTTCAAACTTGAGGAGGTGGACCAAACCGGTTTTTCTGTAATTTACTTTTCTAAACAAACTTTTTCTCAGAGACCCTTGTGAAATTCTTTGCATCTTTCCCAGGACACAGCCACCGTGACCTAACAGTAATTTACGCCTCCGTGCAACTGAGAAACAACACACTGAATATATAACTTCACAACATTTAGCATACTCTGGTTG
>NW_007059165.1:0-867 GCF_000164805.1 Carlito syrichta
CTGATGAGGCTTAGTTTAGCTGGGTAGGTTATTCGTGGTAGAAATTGATTATCTTTGAGGACTCTGAAGATTGGGCTCCAAGCTCTTCTAGCCTGAAGGGCTTCTGTAGATAAATCTACTGCTATTGTAATTGGTCTTCCCCAATAGGAAGTATGACCATTTTCTCTTGCTGCCTTTAGGATTTTTCTCTTTTATACCTACTTTGTTTAAGCAAATTGTTATGTGTCTGGGAGTTGGTCTTCTCATTTGTTGTCTTACAGGGGTTCTCTAAATCTCCTGTGTTTGAATTTTCATGTCTCTGATGGAGTGAGGGAAGTTTTCTTAAATAATTTCATAGAATGTTTTTTCCAGGGTCGTCTCTGTCTCTTTTTCTGCCTCAGGAAGTCCAATTTTTCTTAGGTTTGGTCTCTTGAAGAAATTGCTCATCTCTTGAAGGTTTTGTTCTGTCTTTTTAAGCTTCTTTTCTATGGTTTGGGAAGTTTGGGTTAGTTCTGTATTTTGGTCCTCAAGCTCTGAGATTCTTTCTTCTTCTTGGTTAATTCTGCTTTCCATGCTTATTAGTTCATTATTTATTTCAATCACCATATTCTTTGCTACTGTTATCTCAGTTATCAACTCCTTCCTCTTTTCCTCTTGTCTTTCTGCGGGGGACCAGCCCCTGCAAGTTTTGGGGAGTCCCTTGGAAGATGTGGTGGCGTCGGCGAATCTGTATGGATAGATATTAAAGAAAGAAAGATGGAAGGATAGATATAAAGAGGAAGAAAGAGAAAGAAGAAAGTGGACAACTGTTCAGTGAAATGAGCAGAAGCCGTTTATTGAAAGTTACAGTAGTATTTTATCCCCAAATTTTACACAGGCAGTCTCACA
>NW_007059166.1:0-747 GCF_000164805.1 Carlito syrichta
AGGCTCACATAAGTCAGCAAGTATTATTAGCAAATTTTATTATAAAAGTTACAGCAGACATAGGACCTTACTGATAAATTGACAAGACATTAAAGGACCCTGTACAGTGGGTGCAGGTGGTTATCAAAGACAGGGAAAATGACCATTCCTTAAACTGTGAGGATACCAGTTCTTTCTGTTCACAAATGAGGTAAGGATTTTATGTTCCAACACACACCTCAATTACAACTGTCTTTTTAATTTTATTAATTCTATAATTAGGAGTTATCAACTACTGAAGGTTGTTAGTGAACCAAGCCTGGCATGCACTAAGATCTTTGCATTGACAAATCCATCTATCTTTTTCACCTTCTCATCTTATGTTTAACACGGAGAGAGTTTAAATTCATTTTACATGACTTGATATGTCTGATGACAGAAGCTGGTTTAGACTTGTAAATTCCAGCTCTGGGGTCCAATTAAGAAAGGGCCTGTGCTAGGTAGAGTCTGAAACAGATCTACATATACATTATTTCTGTTCAGGTTTGCCCTGGATGTCTTCTTGTGCAGTCAGATAAATGATTTTATGGCTAGACAACTGACTTTTGAAACTTTTTTTCTGTCACTTTAAGCACATGGAAGAAATCTTTCCTTTACTTTCTTATCACCTCTTATTCAAAAAGTATGCTTTTCCTATGAGAACATGGCTGCTTTCTTAAAACCTCATCTCATTCCATAGTATGTAGCACAACACTTATGATGTTCTGA
>NW_007059167.1:0-984 GCF_000164805.1 Carlito syrichta
CCAATTGTTCAAAGCCTCTTTCTGTTTGAAACTTCTTGCTTAGTTTGAGAGTTTGTCCAAGGCAACTCTTGGTGGCTTGATTGTACAGATGGCACAGCATTCCCATGTATTGAACTTTGGAGTGTTGAATTTCTCTCATGCAGCACAATAAACAATTTGCCTCTCCTAATTATTCCATTTTCCTTACTAATTGGTAACCTTCTGGGCCATTTGTATCTGTGGGCAACTTACAAGTATTTTAAAAGTATTTTGCCTAGAAAAACACTAAATATGTCAGCCCTTCCTTCTGTATGTTTGTATATGTTGTCCTGAGAAGTATAACCCTTGTGTGCCAGTATTCTTTTTAGAAGGTCTTGCTGAGGATTTTACTTGGTAAACATGAAATGTATATACTAGTGTGTGAAATCTTGGACAAATGCAGGCTGGAATAATGGTGTGTTACCTAGTTCTTCAGCTAAGGGAGAAGCTTTTCTGTGCTTTCTTTCATTGCCCTACAACTGGCCAAGTGGCTCAGCCAGACACTTTGATTCTGGATCTCAAAAACCACTGGGAATTCTGGGATTAGTGGTTGAAGGTTGAAAACTCTCTTTATAATGTCTGAAAAGGTTAGGAAAGTTTCCAAGTTATATAATTTCTATACAAAGAAGTAGCTGTGACTTGGAAAGTGCTATTTTATCTATCCATTCACTGATCTATTAATTGAGTAAACATTCATGAAATAACATTCTATGTTCCAGACCCATGTGTGGAGCTGTGGATACAAGGAATAAAACCCAAGGGGTTTACTGTCTAGTAGGGAGAGATGGACTTGTAATAATTAAATAATTGGATATGTGTTATAATAGGTTTCAGTAGTATAATAGAAATAGACAGGTGGAGGAAGGTTGTTATGGTAGGAACAGAAACATACATGACTCGCAAAACATGTACACGATTTTATTAAAAAAAAAGACAACAGAAACTTTTAAAAATAGACTGCATTTC
>NW_007059168.1:0-3733 GCF_000164805.1 Carlito syrichta
CAGACAGGTCCCAGTTGGCCGGGACAAGCATTTCAGTCATCCCTTAGAAAGTATCACTTTTAAAAGCTCGATTAAAAGATTATCTGTGTGTAATATATCTGGGTTTACGATGCATTCGGATTTCATCATTTCCAATTCCCAGTCCCCCAAACGAGCATGCTTACATTTGACATAACAAGTTCCCAGCCCACGAGGATTTTCCTTTGGTTTCCTCAAATGCTAATTATGTAACAAGTCTAATTCAGTTCATATGATTCACTTGAGCAGTAGGTACTTTGGTTACTATATAACTGTCAAAAGGGATGTGAAGCCTCTCTTCTTCCTCCAAAACAATCACGCTGTGTGCCCAGCTCCTTTGCGTGCAGTGTTCATGTCCACCTGTGCTGTGAGCGAGGTTGGACTCAGAGCCACCACCAGCAGGTCTGTTCCTGTCCTGTGAATACAGAGGATGAGTATTAAGTCATTTGCTCACCAGCACAACTTGAGTAGATTTCTATATGCCTGTGAGAGTAGTCTCCAACTAAGAATACACGCTGAAACTCTGACAGCCCCAAATACTGATAAATGCATTGGAGCAGAATCTGGTTGAAGTGGTGTGTTTTCAAGCCCTGTAGCTCGCATGGATAAGAGCAAAGGTTATTTTGTGTCTGAAAACAAACATAGTTCTGGAATAATTAATACACCATCTCCTAAACTTTATTTCTGGAGAAAAATCACATATACTGTCTTTATTTTAAAATGCTTTTTTCTTAAATTACAGGAGAGAAGCCGTGCAAACAAATCTGTGGAGAAATCCGATCTTCAATAAATCAAACTCTTTTTTATTTCCATTAACTCAAAGAATTTCTATGGAAGAAGATCCTTTTCAGAGGGGTTCTTCCAGTTGGGTGGATTGCAGGAGGCAAGGCCATGATAGCATTCCCTCCAGAGGCGGTGAGATCACCATGGTAACTGCCCCTTCCCTATCAATAAGCAAGAGCTATAGACATCAATATTGTGAAAAAGCCATTTCCTTTTCCATGGTTATGATAATATGACCTAGTTTCAAGACTGAAATGTAACTCTTTTTGTGCAAAACAAACAATATCTTTGTTGATGGAAGTATTTTACTAGAATTCGGTGTAGATAAATACAAGAATTTTGAAGTCAGTCATTGTAGTCTGGTTTCAAGCAAGGCAAAATCTGCGCAGTAAGTCATGCAAGGATGCTACAGCTGCAGGGGGTGGTGTGTGTAGGTTCAGGAAGAAGAAAAAAGAACAAATGACACATCAGAAACTAAGGTGGCAACAGTAAAACAATGCATGCTCCCACCCAGCTCATGGAGTTGTTACAAGAAGCACACACCTCAATAGTTGTCAGTGTTTGTGACAACTTCTTATCAGTAATCATCTCTAGATATCTAACTGTTACTGAGCAGGGCAAAACGAAATCAACATTTTCCAAATGAAATATATCTCCTTCCCAAGGGGGCAGCTAAGTTTTACTCACCAGCTTTGTTTTCACTGGTTGAAAGATCGACATCTAAGTCTCTAAATGGCATCTCATTTCAGGTGTGCAAAATCAGCATTGCAAAGTTATCACAAACACTGATTTGTACAGCCCACTGTGCAGGCATCAGTAAATGTTTGCAAATATGTGAATGAACGTATAGGCTAAACAAACAACTCCAGCTTGTACTTATATTTTGTTTCAACCTGGGGCACTAATGAGCTTAGTCAATGATGAGGATAAAATAATCAGCATCAGGAAGTGGGGTGTGGATCTTTTCACTTCTTCACAATTTCTAACATCCTCTTACTCGTCCACCAGACACTGCACTCTTGCCATAATGATCACATCCCACCCCCACTTATAAGAGTTTCCTTACTCCCCAAAGCTTATTCTTTATCCCTATTTTCCTGACAGAAACCAGTGCAGACACATATGTGCCTACCTGCATTCCAGAGCTTTCTAAATAAGACCGCCCTGACATGAGTCTCTTCCTTCTCCCATTCTTGTATACCTACCTATATACCTGCTACCTTCACATAGTCAGTCTACCTTCCAAGTACAGTTTGAATGTCCTTCTTCAGGAAGTCTTTGGAACCTTGTTGATCTTTTCCAGGATGCATTCATTTGTTTCAATCATTTGTTAATCAAACATCTAGGTGCCTACTAGTCTGTGCCCTCAAAGAGTTTTATGTTCTAGCAGGGAAAACATGTTTGAGGAGTGCTGAAAATTCAGGAATCAAGTAGGGGATCTGCAACCAAAGATAACAGGGAGCTCTGGGGCCGGGTTTTTGAGGGAGTGTCATTCAAAAAGAAGGAACCAGCTCTGCAGAGAACCGGAAGGGCCATTCCTACTGAGCCACGTGAGTGCAAAGACACAGAGGAAAAAAAGAGCTGACTGGTGAGAGGTGGCCACAGAAAGGAGGTCGATGGAGATGCGCATGGGGAGGGGGAGAGCATGCTCAGTGAAGGGGAACACACAAAACACTCTAAATAGAAAATAGGTGAAATGCAGGAACAGGCATTTCTTGGTGAATGAGATACAGAGGGCAGGAAGCATTTGGATGGGGAGGGGAGTTGGGGGCTGCAGGCCCAACAGGGATAAGTGGGGAGCGAGAGGAAGGGGATGACCACATGGCCAGGGGACCAGCTTGGGCTAGGAAGACAGGGCCAGACAATCTTGATGGTTCATACAGCTATATGTCACAAAATATGCACCAGAGTAACTAGGCAGCGTTGTGATGTTCCCCAGGTAAACTCTCAAGAGTCTGTTTACAAGAAATCCCAAAGTGTCTCTAGAGATGCACAGCTAAACTGCTGTAATCTGGGTCAAACATGACACAGGGAGGGGTACAGCGAAGCACACCATCAGTAAGAGTAGAAGCCGGGCTTGGTGGCTTAACCTGTAATCCCGTGCCTTTGGGAGGCTGAGGTGAGTGGATTGCCTGAGCCCACGGGTTCAAGACCTGCCTGGGCAGGCAAGACCTCATTTCTAAAATAAATAAAAAAATTAGCCGGGCGTGGTAGCGCGCGCCTGTAATTACGGCTACTTGGAAGGTTGAGGTGGAAGGATCATCGGAGCCCAGCAGGTCGAGGTTGCGGTGGCTGGAAGCGGCCACTGCACTCCAGTCTGGGCGAAAGAGTGAGACTCCAACTAAAATAAATAAATAAATAAATAAATAAATAAGAGCAGAACGTGTGTTCATAATTCGGGGAAAATTATTTCACTCAGCAAAAAACATTTTAAGGGTCAGCACTAAATTGCCACTTTGAGAAACTCAGAAAAATAAAAAGGAGATTTTAAAACTAGCAGTGCCTCACTGTAGTTTGTGACTGACTGGAGCCCTTTCTTGGTTAGTATTCAAATATCTTTTATCTTCATGTAATCTAATATATTTATTACTATAGTCATTGCTTTAATGACACTATCAGATTTCCATTTTCACTACTCCTTATTGCTTATCTCTCTTGGTATTTTTTAAATGTTTTACATTGTAAAGAAAAAGGCTGAAAATGAAGTAACCTAGCAACGTGCACAAAGATCATATTTTTATAAATTCTGCCTATTGTTCCTTTGACAAGGAGTAAGAATCTCCTGTGGACAGAAGCAAATTTTCATGTGCTTTATCTAGATTCAGGAGAATAAAACCTTTCTCCCTCATTGACATTCGCTCTGTGTTTTCAGTCATGAAGACTGATTACTATACAGCAAATTCTGAGCCAGTTCCATAATAATTTTGTTACC
>NW_007059168.1:5059-5858 GCF_000164805.1 Carlito syrichta
GGAACCATCTCCCCACGGGAAGATCAGAAGCTCTAAAAAATGGTGATGTTATAAATTTAACAAAAAGAAAGATTAGAAGCAAATGTTTGCAAACAACATATCTGACAAAGGTCTTATGTCATGGATTATATAAACTACTCTCACAACTAAACAGTGTGTACACATATTCTCTCTCTGTCTCTCTCTCTCTCTTTCTATCTCTCCAGTTAGAAAAGGGGCAAAAGACAGAAAAGACACAACTAGCAGGGAGAGAGAGGGCAGGAGAATAAGGGGCACGCAGCCATCCATGGGGGGCCAGGTCCAGTGATGGGGAGAGCGGGTATGCTTGAAGTCCAAATCTCACCTGCAAAGGTGTATGTGTCGGGAGGAGAGAGAGGCCAGAACGGAGTCAAGTAACAACCAAGGTGCTCCTGTGGCCTGCCGGTAAACATCAGTGTGATTTTGGGCAAGTGATTTCGTCTTTGGAGTCTCAGCTTTTCTCATCTGTGGAAATGACAGGCCTGTTCCATAAGCTTCTAATTGGATGTGTGAACTTTAGTGAAATCCAGTACACCTTTGGGACACAGTGGATACTGAAAAAACATCAGCTTTCTTGCCTCTTTGACCTCGATTGAGTACACTACAGTGAGACAGACAGACACAAGACCCACAGATCCAAGTGAAGTTTTGAGATGCTGCATCTGAGTGACACTCCTGTACTAGTGACTAGAGAGAATGTGGGCATCTGAGAATGCAGCCCTTCCATCCATAGTCAAACGGTAGCATCAGGGCTCTACACATTAATCTTATGGGTGGAAAC
>NW_007059169.1:0-784 GCF_000164805.1 Carlito syrichta
AAGAATATCTGAGCTTGAGAATATGACAATAGAAACTTCCAAAATAGTAAAGGGAAGAGAAAAAGAACTACAGAAATCAGAATGAGGGAACAGTATTAGAAAAGGAATAAGTGAAGGTAAAATAAAAACTTTTATTTTTGTTCTTAATTGATCTGACAGATAATTTACTCAAAGTAATAATAGTGATAATGAATTAGATTGTGCATACTTATGTACATGTGCTTATGTGGAAATAACATGAGTGATAGTAAGGATACAAGGAACAGGAAGGAGGAATTGGAATTCTTTTGATATCATAAAGTTTGTTGACTATGCACAAAATAGTAAAGTGTTGTCTTAATGTGGACTTGTAAAGGTGTACTGCAACCTCTAGGGGAATCAATTTTTTGAAAGTTAAAAGAAAGGAGAGAAAATAGAGTCATACAAAATGCCCAGTTAAAACCACAGAAGGTAGAAGAATAATGGAACATTAGAAGACGGATCAAGAACAAGGGTAGAAAATAGGAAACACTAAAAATATTGTAAATGTTGATACAACTATATTAACAATCATTTTAAATATTGATGATCTAAGTATAACAAAGACAAACATTGTCTAAGTGAAAATAAAAAACAATGCTACCTACTATGTGTTCAATAAATTTTATTAAGTATTAAGATACACATAGATTAAAAGAAAGGGATGAAGGACAATATACCATACTAACACTAATCAAAAGAAAGAAAGAGTGAGTAGCTATATTAATTTCAGACAGAGTAGACTTCAGAGCAAGCGAAGTTATCC
>NW_007059170.1:0-610 GCF_000164805.1 Carlito syrichta
GCTCAGCCTGTAATCCCGCCTCTTTGGGAGGCTGAGGTGAGTGGATTGCTTAAGCCCGCGGGTTCGAGACCCGCCTGGGCAGCGAGACCTCATCTCTACGATAAATTTTAAAAAATCAGCCGGGCGTGGTAGCGCTTGCCTGTAATTCTGGCTACTTGGAAGGCTGAGGCGGAAGGGTCGCCGGAGCCCAGCAGGTCGAGGCTGCGGTGGCCGGGAGCAGCCACTGCACTCCAGTCTGGGTGACAGAGTGAGACTCCAACTCAAAAAAAAAAAAAAAAAGGAAAAGAAAGAAAAAGAAATATGTGTTGTCTTAGAAACTTAGTACTACCTACCACTTGATGTCACATTACTTTGCCTTCCAAGCCCTCTTCACATTATGTTATAGCCCGTGATATTTTGAGTAATTTTACTGACATCGCATGCAATGCAATTCAGATATTCTATGCCCTGAAGCAAATAGGTTAATTCTGTATGGTTTGCATATATGAATATCCCAATTCCGTAATCTCATTTTGAAATTATGCATCTACCGCTCCTGGTAACAAAAACTATTATAGCCCTTATCCCAAAAATGAAGTAGCAAATTATAAAGATAATCTGAGGATCATTT
>NW_007059171.1:0-813 GCF_000164805.1 Carlito syrichta
AATTAGCTGGGCATGGTGGCATGTACCTGTGATTCCAGTTACTTGGAAGGCTGAGGTGGAAGGATCGCCTGAGCCCAGCAGGTCAAAGTTGCAGTGGCTGTGGGCATGCCACTGCACTCCAGCCCAGGTGACAGAGTGAGACTCCAACTCAAAAAAAAAAAAAAAATGAATTTCTGGTGGATAATCAGCAAATAAAAATGCATGAACAACAGGAGACAGGGACACATGAAGGGCAGCTAAACAATAAAAAATACAAAAAAAGACACATGCAAGAACATATCAGTTAGTGACAACTGTGCTGAGGAAAATGAGAGTTAATTCTGTTGCTTTGAAGCAAGGGGGAGGAAGTCCAAGACTGTTCCATCCACAGAGGAACTGGGAGTGTGGATGGCCATGGGGCAATGACCAGGACTTCCAAAGGGCTAGACATCCTAGAAGGGTAGGCTCTTGGTGGGAACATTTTCTCAGGTTGTCCCTAGAAAGGGCTCACTGCTGACTATGTCTCAGCAGAGGGTCGAGCCTGTTCTGTCTCCATTATTCAAACGTCTCTGAGTAGTGACAATTTGCCCCAACCTCAGAAAGTTTCCAAGTGTTCTTTCCCCAGGATGGCACTGCTTAAACCCTGTAGAGACTACAGACACCTAAGCTCACACCACATCCACTCCTAGCCAATATTTATGTCATCTATAATGTAACTGGGATTGATTTAACTATTTAAAAAGTTAGCTGTAAAGTACAAATAATTATCAGGTTGTGGTTCCTTGCACCAGAGGGAGCCTAATGGTTTACCCATGGGAATTGGTCTGGTTGATA
>NW_007059172.1:0-797 GCF_000164805.1 Carlito syrichta
CTAGAGTTAATTTTTGTGTGTGGGGATATGTAGGTGTCCTGTTTCAATCTTCTGCATGTCATCAGTCAGTTTTCCCAGCATTATTTACTGAATAGCTTCTCCTCTTCCCTGAGACCCACTCCCGACTATCACTCTATAGGATGATGCAAAGGGGAAATGAATGGAACCAATAAACATACGCACACACTCCAAAAGAAACTGGAATAACAACGAAGCTAAACAAACCTATCAGCAGTAAAACAATCCCCAAGAAAACTAAACACACACATACATGCATAGCACAATGTGAATAGGGACAAAGAACAGAAAGACCGAAGGGAAAAAAAGGAAGAGGGTTAAGGTCGAACCTTCACACGTCTATTGACATATCTCTTAAACTATAAAAAATGAATATAAAAAAGACCCAGAAGAACGAAAGAACAAAAACTAACAACAAAATCAAAAGATAAACATTCAATCATTCACATACACATAAAGAGAAAATGACAAATAAAAGAAGAAAGAAACAGAAAAAGAAAAGGAAAAGAAAAGAAAAATTTGAGAGGGGGGAAGATGCAGATCAAACCCTCACTAACACATTTATGCACAATGGAAAAATATTTTTAAAATAGATGAATTAGCAAGAAAGCAGTTAAAATTTTTTAATTTAAAAAGTAGCCGGGCTCGGTGGCTCAGCCTGTAATCGCGCGCCTTTGAGAGGCTGAGGTGAGTGGATTGCCTGAGCCCACGGGTTCGAGACTCGCCTGGCAGCGAGACCTCATCTCTACAATAAATCAAAAAATCAGCCGGGGCGTGGG
>NW_007059173.1:0-547 GCF_000164805.1 Carlito syrichta
GAGAAAAAAACCAAATAAGCACAATCAGAAACACAAAAGGTGAAGTCACATCTGACCCTGAAGAAATACAAAAGATCATTAGAGACTACTACGTACACTTGTATGGAAACAAATTTGAAAACCTTAAGGAAATGGAGGACTTTCTGACATCACACAACCTACCTAAGTTGGAACCAGAAGAAATTGAGACCCTAAATAGACCAATAACAATCAAGGAAATCAACTATGTGATAAGAAAATCAACTATGTAATAAGAAAAATAACAATCAAGGAAATCAACTATGTAATAAGAAAACTACCTACCTAATAAGAAAAAAGCCCTGGTCCAGATGACTTTCCAGCAGAATTCTACAAGACATTTAAGGAGAAGCTGATACCAATCCTACTGAAGGTATTCCAGGTGATTGAAAAAGATGGAACTCTCCCCAAATCATTTTATGAAGCCAACATCACATTGATACCCAAGCCAGGTAAAGATCCACAAAAGAAAGAGAACTACAGGCCAATATCTTTGATGAACTTAGATGCTAAAATTCTCAACAAAGAT
>NW_007059174.1:0-576 GCF_000164805.1 Carlito syrichta
CTTCTTGGTCAGTCTAGCTAGGGGACCATCAATCTTGTTTATCCTTTTGAAGAAACAGCTTTTTGTTTCATTGATTTTTGTCTTCTCTTTTTGTCTTCTATGTCCTGGATTTGGGCTCTTATTTTGGTGATCTGGATTCTTCTGCTGAAGTTAGGGTTTTTGTGGTCTTGCTTTTCCAGCTTCTTTAGGTGGCTTGTTAGGTTGTGAATTTCTGTTCCTTCCATTTTCTTCATGTGTGTTTGTAGGGATATAAATTCCCCTCTTACTACAGCTTTCAGGGCATCCCAGAGATTTTGGTAAGATGTTTCTTAAATTTCATTTGTTTCCAGGTATCTTTTGATCCCTGTTTTGATTTCATTGTTGACCCAGGAGTTGTTTAGCATCATGCTGTTTAGTGTCCATGTCTTTGTGGATTTTGGGGGGACTTTGTTGGTGTCAATGTTTATTTTTATTCCACTGTGGTCCAAGAAGGTACATGGTAGAATTTTGGTCCTTTTAAATTTGCTTATGCTTGATTTATGGCCGAGTATGTGGTCGATCTTAGAATATGTTCCATGTGGTGATGAGTAGAATTGT
>NW_007059175.1:0-1643 GCF_000164805.1 Carlito syrichta
CCAGATGATTGAAAAAGATGGAACTCTCCCCAAATCATTTTACAAAGCCAACATCACATTGATACCCAAGCCAGGTAAAGATTCAACAAAGAAAGAGAACTACAGGCCAATATCTTTGATAAACATAGATGCTAAAATTCTCAACAAGATCCTAGCAAACCGGATTCAGCAATACATCTCAGAAAATCATCCACCATGACCAAGTAGGCTTCATTCCTGGCATGCAAGGCTGGTTCAACATTCGTAAAACCATAAATGTAATTAAATTCATCAACAGATGTCAAAACAAAAACCACATGATCATATCATTGGGTGCAGAAAAAGCTTTTGATAAAATCCAGGACCCCTTCTTGATAAAAACCCTTGAACATCTAGGTATTTGGGGAACATACCTCAAAATAGTAAAAGCAATATACGAGAAACCCACAGCCAGCATACTCCTAAATGAACAAAAATTGGAACCAATTCCCCTGAAAACTGGAACTAGACAAGGATGCCCACTCTCACCCCTCCTGTTCAACATAGTATTGGAAGTCCTGGCCAGAGCAATCAGAGAAGAGGAGGCAATCAGGGGTATTCAAATAGGAAAAGAGGAAGTCAAGTTATCTCTCTTTGCAGATGATATGATTGTGTACCTTGAAAACCCAAGAGAATCTGTCAAAAGCCTCCTTACATTGATAAAGGCCTTTGGCAAAGTCTCAGGATACAAAATAAATGTACAAAAGACAATCGAATTTCTCTACAACAATAATAATCAAACAGAAACCCAAATAAAAAACACAATTCCATTCACAATAACCACAAAAAAATGAAATACCTTGGCATCTTCCTAACCAGAGACGTGAAAGACCTTTACAATGAAAATTACAAAACACTGCTCAAAGAAATCAAAGCTGACACGAACAAGTGGAAAAATATCCCATGCTCATGGATTGGAAGACTCAACATTGTGAAGATGTCCATCTTACCTAAGGCAATCTACAAATTCAATGCAATATCCTTCAAATTACCAACCACATTCTTCTCAGACCTAGAAAAAACAGCACAGGAATTCATATGGAAACACAAACGTCCAAGAATAGCCAGAATAATCCTCAGCAAAAAAACAAAAAACAAAGCAGGTGGTATCACAATACCAGACTTCAAACTTTACTATAAAGCTACAATCATCAAAACAGCTTGGTATTGGTACAGGAACAGGCATATAGATCAATGGAAAAGAATTGAGATTCCAGAAGCAAAACCTCAATTTCTCAACCAACTCATCTTCGACAAAGCCTCCACCACCACTGGGGAGAGGAGAACCTATTCAGTAAGTGGTGCTTGGAAAACTGGCTGACCACATGCAGAAGATTGAAACAGGACCCCTATCTATCCCCATACACAAAGGTTAACTCCAAATGGATCAGAGACCTAAATGTAAAACCTCAAACCATAAGAACCTTAGAAAAGGAAGGAAATACCCTCATGGAAATCGGAACTGGCATCCAATTCCTCTACAAAACCTGAAACCCACATAAGAGAGAAGATAGACAGGTGGGACCTTATTAAACTGACAAGCTTCTGCAAAGTCAAAGAAACCATCAAGAGAGCAGGGAGACAGCCTACAGACTGGGAAAAAGTCTTTGCCACCTCTAGGTCTG
>NW_007059175.1:1738-8171 GCF_000164805.1 Carlito syrichta
TGCAACCTCTGTGGAAAGCAGTGTGGCGATTCCTAAAAGCTCTAAAAATTGACCTTCCAATATGATCCTGCAATCCCCCTACTGGGAATATACCCTGAAGAACTCAAATCACTCTATAAAAAAGATACCTGCACACGGAGGTTTATTGCAGCGTTGTTCACAATAGCAAGAACCTGGAAACAACCATGCTGCCCATCAAAAGAGGACTGGATTTTAAAATGTGGTACATATACACGATGGAATACTATGCAGCCATAAAAATGAACAAAATCATGAATTTCGCAGCAACCTGGATGGAACTAGAGTCAATAATACTGAGTGACCTCTCACAGAAACAAAGATCCGAGTATCACATGTCCTCACTCATAATATGGACCTTGAACATCCAACGTAATACTATAAGAAAATGACTGACGGTACTGGGAAACTATGGTGGGGGGGAGGAAGATGGGATTAACAGTAGCAAATATCTGTCTGGGGATGGGAAAACACCTCTTATCAACAGGGTGCCTGAATGAAACGTAATTGTACACCTAACCCTTAACTGTACCCAACAAAACCATAACAAAAAATATTGATTAAAAAAACAAAAAACAAAAAACTAAAATTAGAAGTACCATTCAATCTAGCAATCCCACTACTGGGATTGCTACTCAAAGGGAAAAATATCATTATATCAAAAAGATACTTGTACTCACATGTTTATTGCAGCACTATTCACAAAAGCAAATATATAGAATTAACCTACAAATCCACCAATGGGGAATGGTTAAAGAAAACGTGATACACACACACACACACACACACACACACACATACTCACACACACCATGGTATACTATTCAGTCATTTAAAAAGTACAAATAGTGTCTTTTGCATCAGCATGGATGGAATGGGCAGCCATTTTCCTAAGTGAAATAACTCAGAAACAGAAAGTTAAGTACTGCATGTTCTTCCTTATACATAGGAAGAAGCTAAACAATGGGTACACATAGACATACAGCATAGAAAAATAGACACTGAGATTACAAAAGGTGAAAGCATTGAGGTATGAAGGTGAAACATTTTCTATTGGATACAGTGTTCACTATTTGGGTGGTGGGTATACTAAAGGCCCAGACTTCACCATTACACAATATATGCATTCCCGTGCCTTTGGGAGTCTGAGGTGAGTGGATTGCCTGAACCCGCGGGTTTGAGACGCGCCTGGGCAGGCAAGACTTCATCTCTACAATAAATAAAAAAATTAGCCAGGCGTGGTAGTCCACACCTGTAGTTCCAGTTACTTGGAAGGCTGAGGCAGAAGGATCGCCGGAACCCAGCAGGTTGAGGCTGCGGTGGCCGGGAGCAGCCACTGCACTCCCGTCTGGATGACAGTGGGACTCCAACTCGAAAAAAACCAAAAAACAAAAAAAAAAGAAGTTTGCACTTATACTACCTAAATATATATTTTAAATAAAAATTGAATAAAAGAAATAAAATCAAAATGTTTGTTTGAATTGTAATTCAATTCTATTTCACACAAGTTTGCATTATTCATAATCTTTAATAGTATATAGGAATTATGTTAATTTATTTGGTCAGGAAACCAATATAATAAGGTTAAGAAGTTCATCTTGGCCAAGCTTGGCAGCTCACGCTTATAATCTAGCACTTGGAAAAGATGAGACAGGAGAATGACTGGAGACCAAGAGTTTGAGACCAGCTTTAGCAGCATAGTGAGATCCTGTGTTCATAAAAAATAAAATTGAAAAATAAGTTCAGGCTAACTAGTCTTTTCATGGGAAAACAAACACAAATTTGTTTTAATATGCTTACTTCACACTCTAACATTAATAATTCAAGGAAAAGACAAAAAAACTATTATTGATTTTTAAAAAATTATTAAATCAGTCTAATTTGTCCAAATATTCATCACATCTATGGAAGCTTAGACTTTTATACAAAAATGATTCTGAGCCAGCAGCTTATTTAAGTACATTTTCCCTTAAGACTCTGGCACATTTAAAATAATTACAAGTTTGGTTTTTTATAATTTTTGCAAATTTAGTAAATGTCCTATTTTTATAATCATGATCTATCAAATGAATCAGAACAAATTTCCAGTAATTTAAGGAACATAACCTATTGTATTAACACTTTCAGAGTTAAGAAAATATTTCACACCAGGCTCGGTTGTGGCAAGATGCAGCAAATGCTCAAATATATTTCTTGTATGATTGAGTGAAGAAACACAGAAGCACATGTAGCTGATTCGGGATCAGCAGTTGGCCTCACCTGGGCTGCCACTAGCCCAGTGGCAACAAGGAGGGGTTAATAGCAGTTAAAGGTATTTCCTTTTGAAAGGCAAGTTGCGCTGTGCTCGGTAGCTCAGCCTGTAATCCCGCACCTTTGGGAGGCTGAGGTGAGTGGATTGCCTGAGCCCATGGGTTCGAGACCCACCTTGGGCAGCGAGACCTCATCTCTACAATAAATCAAAAAATCAGCCGGGCATGGTAGCGCATGCCAGTAATTCCTGCTATTTGGAAGGCTGAGGCGGAAGGATCACCGGAGCCCAGTGGGTTGAGGCTGTGGTGGCCAAGAGCAGCCACTGCACTCCAGTCTGGGTGACAGAGTGAGACTCCAACTCAAAAAAAGAAAAAGAAAAAGAAAGGCAAGTTGCAAGTTTAAAGACACCCCAGGCAGGTTTTGCAGGTTTTGTTTAAGAAAGGCCAAATTATCCAGAGACTGGCTATTTCATGGAAATGGAAAAGAGTCTTATCTAAAACCCCCCTTCTGAAGTTGATGTTTACAAGCCTGCAGTTCCTGGAAACCATTTGTTCTTTAAAAAATCTGATTTTGCTGAGTACAACCTTGTAAGATTCCAAAGGGAGTATGTAATCATTCAACACGACCCCCCTCCCTTACCTAAACAAGGGTATAAAACCCCACATCTCCTGTTCTGAGGCGCTCGATTTGGACGCATGAGATTCTTGGCCTGCTGTGCTAGCCAGTGTAATAAAGTCATATAATAGTCTCAGTGTCACGATCTATTTTTCCTGCTACATTTCTGGTGTGTTGGCCAGGAAATGGAGATTGGAGATGGTGTGTTCCACCTCCTTTGTCATCGGGGTACGACCTCCAGGGCAATGGGAAGGGCAATCTTGCCTGGGGCACAACGAACCTTTTGATCCATAGGAGAGAGGCCCCTCCCAGCGCACTGAAGCTCGGACCACGAAACCACAACAGGAACCCAAGAGGTGAGGAACTGGCATAAGGGCGACCACCTGATGGAAAGGACAGAAAGACCACCCGACAGAAAGGGTAGGAATAAAGGCCTTTGCAAAGACCTGCCAATGGATGGCAGAAGGGGAGCTTGATCACCTCCGGAGCCTGGTAGTAATCTTCCAGCCTGAAGGAAAGGGCTGAAATGCAGTGGAAGGAAACACTGAAGGCTCCTAGGATTAGGACGGAGAGTTGAAGAATGTGCTGTGTGCTTGTGTGTGAATGAGACGGACGGCAGGAGGGCTCCACATAAAGTTAGTCTGCATTGGAGGTGTACCAACCTGCCAATTGCTAAGAGGTGTCTGAGATATCTTCACGAGGAATATGACTGGAGGGGGACAAAGCAGATATTTCCCATACCCCTCATTCTCTTATTTGTGTGTGTCTGTCGCTTTAAATCTGCTAAAAGACTGGTTGAGTTATTATGCTTTGTTTGATGGGACATGTGGTCTTTTAAAACTTGATTGGCACATATTTCTTGACGTCATTTTATGTCTCCCTTTATTTGTGTGGTGTTTTCTCCCAACCCATTGGCACTGTTAAAATTTCTGCCTTTTGTTGTTAAGGTTGTGGAAAAATTGCCTGTTGCATATAAGTGTTACCGGTTATCTTAAATTCTTTCCAGGGACCATGCCCCCTCCCTTCCTTAGCCTGTGTTCTCCTTCATACCTGTAAAGAAACGGAGAAATGTCTCTTATATGCTATTTAGCCTTTTGCTAGTTCAGTGTAAGTAAATGCTAGCCTTGGAGAAAAATAATTTTGTAATCTTCCTCTGGCAACTAAGGGAATGAATAGGCTGTTCTCGTTTTCAAATGCTAAAAGCCAGGTTAGTTGAAAGTAAGTCTGTTTCTAAAGGTTTAGGTCTTGCCTAAGATGGTAATCAACTACTTGTCCCTGTAAAAGTGTTGGGAAGTCTCTTAGAGTCTTGTAATGTATGCTGAGTCCCTACTTTATATTGTAATGCTAAATAACACTAATGCTTGCATTTTTAGCTATGCTCATTTAAGGTTGCTGTTTAGTAATTCATGAGGATTTTTGACAATTTTGCCTGTTCATAATTAGGAATAAGTAGGAACAGATCATCTTACATCTACGTGGTCTGTTCACTCTAAAAAAGTTTTGTACCAGGCCATTTTTGTAGACATCATTGAAAAGTCGTGGAGCAAAAAAAAAAAAAAAAAAGAGGACTTCAAGAAAAGCAGAGTCTGGGAGAAGCCATCAGAGTTCCAGGAATTCCTGGCATTGCTGTTTATGACTTTATTTAGTTGTTTGTTTGTTTTAGAATTCATCTTTGAGGAATAAATTGCAAGTGTTCAGAGTAAATTCTAGATTTTCAAGAAACATGACCAAGAGAGTGTATAGTGGTCTGTTTCCTCGAATATCCTGATAGAACAGATTTTTTTTTTTTTGAGTTGGAGTCTCACCATCGCCCAGACTGGAGTGCAGTGGCCGCTCCCAGCCACCGCAGCCTCAACCTGCTGGGCCCCTGCGATCCTTCCGCCTCAGCCTTCCGCCTCAGCCTTTCGAGTTACTGGAACTACAGACATGTGCTACCACGCCTGGCTAATTTTTGATTTATTGTAGAGATGAGGTCTCGCCTGCCCAGGCGGGTCTCGAACCTGCAGGCTCGCACCTCAGCCTCCCAAAGGTGTGAGATTACAGGCTGAGCCACCGAGCCCGGCTTAGAACAGATTTTAAATAATTGGAGCAAATTAAATTATGTGGTTTAATAATAATAATAAGTGCCTTATTTTTAAAAAAGTCAAATTTGAACTCACTACAAGTTATCAGATAAGATTTGGAAAAAAACAAAACTATCTGGCAATTAAATTCACTTTGTAAACCTAAGGAAAAATAAAATGATCAAAAGTTCTGTATGCAGAGGCATTTTAAAAATTTATTTCACTACTTTGCAAACAAGATTATATCCAATAAAATATTACATGCCAAACTCCAGAGGCTTAACTCAGGACCAGGAATACCAAATTCCCAATTATAGAAAGCCTCTGAAGTTCTTAGAAACTGAAACATTAAGGAAAAAAAAGGAGAAGAACTCTGAAATGAGCACCAGCCAGAGAAAGGGTAAACAAATTGGCAGTTGCCACTAAAGGCAAAAACTCCAGCCACCCAAAAGAGGCCTGATAAGGATAAACCTGCTAAGGGAGATGGTATCAGCCACTATGAATGTGGTCAATCTGGGCACCAAAAGCATAATTGTTCCTAATGGCCTAAGCCCCCAGAACCTTATCCAATATCCAGACTAAAAGCCACTGAAAGAGATGGTGCGGCCTCTCCCGAAGAGGGGGGAAGCACCTAGCTCGGTGATGGTGGCTGTTGACTGAAAGGGGAAGGGCAGGGCCCAGTGCAGCACTCTGTATGCCATCCACCCAGAGAATCCTTGGGTCTATATAAATGTGGCTGGGGTCCAAATTAATTTCTTTTTTTTTTTTTGAGTTGGAGTCTCACTCTGTCACCCAGACTGGAGTGCAGTGGCTGCTCCTGGTCATTGCAGCCTCGACCTGCTGGGCTCCAGTGATCCTTCCGCCTCAGCCTTCCAAGTAGCTGGAACTACAGGCATGCGCTACCATGCGCGGCTAATTTTTTATTTATTGTAGAGGTCTCGACAAGTTGCCCAGGTCGGTCTCAAACCCACAGGCTCAGGCAATTCACTCACCTTGGCCTCCCAAAGTGCTGGGATTACAGGCTGAGCCACCGAGCCCAGCCCAAATTAATTTCTCAATTAATACTGAGGCTAAGTTTTTAGCCCTTGTGCTCATACTGAACTTCTTCCTCCTAAAACCTGCTCTCCAGTAGAATTAAAGGTGTTCCAAAAATTAAATGTTTCACCTAATAGTTACTAAAAGGTGAATTCAAATTATGACTGTAAATAAAAAGGAAAGCAAAAAGCAAAGGACAAATGTAAAAAGGTTGTTGGTATACAAATAAGGTTTTAGTAAGAAAACAAAAAAGAAAGGAATATAAGGAAAAAAATATTTTTATCTAAGAGGAAATCTTATATGGTACATTTCTGTCCTATAATAAAGTAAATAGTTATGAAAATTTTTAAAAAGGGGATAGAGAACAAAAATAAAATGGTATAAGCACACCTAAAATGGTATAAGGAAAGTTTAAGAAAAATATACATACAAAAGAAATTCTATAAACAATC
>NW_007059175.1:8237-19370 GCF_000164805.1 Carlito syrichta
TACAAAAGGTAATCAGCCACTGCCTACAATTGTCAAAATGTAGGCCTGACTTTATTCCTTTTATTGAGCTAGAATCCAGTAATTTCATGCTCACATAATGGTCATGCAAAAATTCCAGCCAGTGCCTGCAAATAGTGCCACTGCTGAAACAAATCTGGACGCCTCAAGTCAGAAAGGGAGAGATTTTCGATCTCAGGCTAGGCAAAACTGTGCCCATTATCGGCTCTGAAGAAATTATAGAAGACGGACCTTCACCCCTCAGCACCCCAAATGATTATGGGATTGAACAATCTCTAAAGAATAAATAATTAAGGCAGGGTAGCTAGCACAGGTTAGACATAAATAAATCTCCTATAGGTAGGTTTTAAAAGGTGTTTAAACGTTTCTACTACAGGCCAAGTGGCAACCTATCCCACCCCTTGGCAAATCCAGGGAAAACTCCATCAGATGTAAAACTAGGACAGTACAATCATTCAATTTGCGGGTTAGCATAATAATCACTAGAAATCCTTTGGAGACATAAGTAAACTAAACATAGGTATTTGGTATTGCATCAATCAGGATCCAAGTCCCTGAAATGGAATTTGTTAAACCTTTGAAATTGTTTAACAGTAGGCCTCTGAAGAAAAGGGGGGCCACAAACATAAATGCTCATAAGAAAATGTGTTGTCTATTTGAAACAAATTTTAATCACTATTTATGAGCTTATTTCCCTAGACACTTCTTGGACCAGAAGAAACTCAAACATCCAAGGGGAGTAAGTGCTGCTAAAAATTGAAGAAAGGAAGGACCCAATCAACAACTGTAAGAAAGGACCCTAAGGGTGGGCCTGTTCCTATACTAGTCTATAGAATTTAAACCTAACTTCTCTATCATGATAAAACTCCTCTTTAAAGTCTCAAAGGGGGGTAAACAAAAGCCCCTGCTCTTGGGAAAGGCCCAGAAACAGGCCTTTGAATAAAGTTAATGGGCTTCTCGCCTTTTGAAATTCTTTATGGGCGGCCACCCCCTCTTGTTAAGGGCATACAGGAAAACTTAAAGGAATTAGGAGGTCTTGCCCTAAAACAACAAATGCAAGCCTTAGGTTCAGTCCTAAATGCCATCCATTGTCAAGTCAGAGAATAATTGCCAATTGGTTAAACTACTGATGCCCATTCTTTTAAGCCAGGTGATATGGTATGGGTGAAAGAGTGGAATGTACAACCCCTAAAGCCTCTCTTGAGGGGGCCATTCATTGTTGTTTTATCTACCCCGACCACAGTCAAAGTAGCCAAAGTAGTTCCTTGGATCCATTATAGCAAAATTAAGCCGGCTTCCGAGGACTAGGAGTGCACGCAGATCCAGCAGTGCCTCTTGAGCTGACCATTCGGAAAGTCATGGAGCCCAATGAAGGACGTGAAACTAATTTATCCAGCCCTGCTCCGGAAACGTGAGGATACTTCAGGCCCTGCTTCAATCACACACTGAAACCTGATTGATCGACGCACAGCAGAAGATTGAGAATTCAGCTTAAGGACCCAGCGAACATTACTGATAAGCCGTTGTTTTGCTTTGTCAACCTTTATACTTGCTAAACCGTTTGTAACTTTATTTGTTGCACAATTAACAGTTGTCCCCATTGAACATGTTAGAAAAGGGTTTCACTAGCATTTCTGTCCTTTCTTATGATAGGAAGTTTATTTGTGCTTTTTTGTATTTCTACCTAATCTGGGTATGTACCGCTTCCCCCCTATACCCAGCATGTAAATGTATAGAAACTATCTGGCCAGACTTAAGGATTTTCCATCGTTATTCATCCCAGCCAGAAGTTTGTTGTACTGATAAACATATCTGCACCCATAATTGCCAGCTATACTTTGCTGGATTATCAAAACAAAGCTATCAGTACACTAAAGCTGGTGTCATAGCTTGTAACACCACCGGAAGCACAAATTGGATTTGTTGGGATTTTGCGCCTTCACCCAGAGCTGAAAAGCTGGTTAAAGAAACTGTGCAATTAGTAGCTCCTCTGACTGCCCAACAGTAAAAACTAACCCCCTTCCCTCAATCGTGGGAAGTACAGCAGAATCTATTTATAAATTTGGCTAAAAATATAGCTCAGACACTTGGCGTCACCAATTGTTGGGTATGTGAAGGGGCCCTAATGACTGAAAAGTGGCCTTGGAAGGGAACTAGTCTGAATGCTTACCAGTTCCTCCAATGGAACCTTCTTTGACTGTTAGAACAGATAATGTAGGCATTCCTCTTTTTGAAGGCCTCAAACCCCGAGGTGCTCAGTCCCTCGATCAAGTTCCTAATATAGGAGGGACCCAAGTTTGGAAAAATGACGAATGGCCACCCCAGAGAATTATAAATACTTATGGCCCAGCCACATGGGCACAAGATAGAAGTCGGAAATGCTGCATGCCTCTCTATATATGCTAAATCGCATTATCAGGTTACAAACTGTCTTAGAAATTATAATTAATCAAACAGCCATGGCTTTTGAGCTTGCTGCTCAGCAGCAGCCCAAATGCATGCAGCTATTTATCAAAACTGCTTAACTTTGGACTACCTGCTGGCGGAAGAAGGAGTATGTGGTAAATTTAATAGCTCCGATTGTTGTTTACAAATAAATAATGATAAAGTTATAACAAATATAGCCACCAATGTTAAAAAAAACGTGCCCATGTCCCAGTGAAAAAATGGCAAGGCATAAAAATCGGCAACTGGTTTGAAAACATGTTCTCGGGGTAGGAGGATTTAAGTATATTATTGAATCCATAGTCCTAATGGTGGAATCCTGCCTTATCCTCCCTTGCACAGCCCCAATAATTATGAACACCATTCCTGAGTTTGTGGAAACAGTTGTTAAATAAAAAACTGTGGCCCATATAATGTTGATGCACCAAATTAAGGATGATGATGCTTTAGATCTATAAAGGATCAAGCATCAAGGGGGGAATGTGGCAGGATGCGGCAAATGCTCAAATATATTTCTTGTATGATTGAGTGAATAAACACAGAAACACATGTAGCTGATTCAGGATCAGCAGTTGGCCTCACCTGGGCTGCCACTAGCCCAGTGGCAAGAAGGAGGGGTTAATAGCAGTTAAAGGTATTTCCTTTTGAAAGGCAAGTTGCAACTTCCCAGGCAGGTTTTGCAGGTTTTGTTTAAGAAAAGCCAAATGGCCCAGAGACTGGCTATTTCATGGAAATGGAAAAGAGTCTTATCTAAAACCCCTTCTGAAGTTGACGGTTTACAAGCCTGCAGTTCCTGGAAACCATTTGTTCTTTAAAAAATCTGATTTTGCTGAGTAAAACCTTGTAAGATTCCAAAGGGAGTATGTAATCACTCAACATGACCCCCCTCCCTTACCTAAACAAGGGTATAAAACCCCACGTCTCCTGTTCTGGGATGCTCGATTTGGACACATGAAATTCTCGGGCCCACTGTGCTAGCCAGTGTAATAAAGTACCACTTCCTATAATAGTCTCCGTGTCACGATCTCTCTATTTTTCCTGCTACACGGTGGCTCAGCCTGTAATCCTGCACCTTTGGGAGGCTAAGGTGAGTGGATTGCCTGAGCCCATGGGTTCAAGACCCACCTGGGAAACTTGGTGAGAGCTCATCTCTATAATAAATCAAAAAATTATCCAGTCGTGGTAGCACGCACCTGTAGTTCCAGCTACTTGGAAGGCTGAGGCAGAAGGATTGCTGGAGCCCAGCAGGTGGAGGCTGCGGTGGCCAGGAGCAGCCGCTGCACTACAGTCTGGGTGACAGAGTGAGACTCCAACTCAAAAAAAAAAAAAAAAAAAGGAAACATTTCACATGCAATGAAAGACTTTTCTGATCACAGCCACACAGAAACATAGCATTTTTTATTTGTTTTACAACTCAGTCACATATCTGAAGTAAACACGTGAGTGGAAAAGCTCAAACTGTTTCTTCTCTGCTCTCACTTTATAACAGCAATCGATCAACACAGAATACTTCTGTGACCAAATGTGTGTGGGTTTTATCCACACAGGAAGCAGCAGGCACCAGCTGGGTATCCTCTCACTTAATTCAGTTCTGATGCTATCAACCAAGAGATAGCTTAAATCCCACAGGTTGAGGGTGCGGTCCCATAAGACTCTTTGCTTCTCTTCAGACACCAGTCGCAAGTCCAAACCTCTAGAACTTCTCACCAACCTTCAAATTGGGGTTCTCACAACTGCTGCTTAGGTTCGATTAACTTGAAAACATAGTTTATGAAACTCAGAGAAACATACTTATATTTACCAGTGTATTATAACAGACATTATGAAGCACACAGACAAAGACATGCATAGGGCAAGGTATGGGGGAGGGGGCATGAAGCTTACATGTCGTCCCTGGGCTACCATGTACCAGGAACCTCTACAAATTCAGCCACCTAAAAGCTCTCTGAGCCCAGACCTTTTAGGTTTTTATGGCGGCTTCATTATAGAGTCATGTCTCGTTAAACCACTGGTCATTGGTAATCAACTTCACAACTTAACATTCAGCTCCTCTCCCCTCCCTAGAAGTTAGGAGGTGGGGCTTCAAGTCCCAACCCTTTTTGCTTGCCTTGGTCTTTCTGGTGACCAGCCCTCATCCTGAAGCTACCAAGGGACTGCCAGCCATTAGTGAACACGTTAGCACACAAACAGACAACACTTTGGAGTTTCTAAGGATTATAGAAGTTGTAGGCCAAGAAGCCAGGTCAAAGACCAAATAAATATTTCACAATATCGCAGCATAAGAATACAAACACTCACAGATCTAGATCTCAAACAATACTTTTGCTTCTTAGGGGGCATGAAATTCTTCATTGATTTGAGCTCATGAACAGATGCAAAGAAAACAGACTAACAGACTAGATGTGGCTTTCTCTCAACCAGCATTGCCTCCATCCAACCACAGCAATCACCAAATGAACAGATTGTAAAACCAAATTCGCAGCTTTAACGGCCACTCCTCGGGAATAACATGCCAGCCCCAAGGAAACCAGGGAGAGGGAAATAAAACTAGAAGAAAAAAACATGTATCTGGCTAGGCTTAGATTAAGATGGCCAGTGTGAGGCAGCTAGAGTGTATTTCTCCTATAGAGTCAACCAAGATAGAGTTTCCTCAGCACCCAGAGAGGAACAGAAGCAGAAGCGGGTCCCCATGACTCATCAAGGAAGTGATGATAACCTCAGAGTGCAGAGAAGAGAAAAATCAAACTACCGGGACTGGAATTAGCCAGCGTCTCACCTGGATTAAAAATCACTGGTAGCCTCCAGGTGCAGTGGGGAAGGTGACTGAGGGAATTCAAGGATGCTGAGATCTTGTCACAGACTTGGAGGACTCCTGAGGCTTGTGAGACTCTAGTCTCTCAAGGGAGACAGCCTTACCCACAACTATACTCTGCCAATGACCATGTAGAGAGAAGCAGGAAAAAAAAATCCAGAGCAACTCCAGCTACCATTTTCCAGGAACTCAACCCTTGTGGGTGGCTGCTTTCTGACCAGCCTAGGAGGCAACAGGCCATCAGGGAAAACTCCATGGCAGCAGACAGTTCCTGGCTTGGGTTGCTCACTGGGAGATCACCTGAGGCCCTGAGGCCAGCTGCACTTTGACATTTAGTAGACAGACTGCCATAGACTGGGGCAGGGAGCTGGGAGGTACTTGTTGCCGTAACAACTTCTCATTCCCTGTGTGAACTGTTCTGTACCCGTCCTGCACAACAGCGTTAGCCCAGTGGCATAGGACTCCTTCCTAATCCCTACTGCATTTGCCAAATGTGCACACAGGTGGGGTGCTTTGGGTCATTTCCCCCTGCACTCCCCTTGGAGGCTCAAAACAGAGAACTTGGTTAATCTCCAGGGCTCCACACTCAGCCTAGCTTGACTGGGCACTTACTTGGAGTAACACAGGTCTGGCAGAAAGCCCACAGGTACCATTGCATCTGGCTGTCTCCCAAAAGTGTCATCTATTACCAGAGGCAAAAAGCACAGCCCATTGCATATGATATAATGCCACAGCTTTGGGGAAAGCTTGATCTCAGACTCCAGCTAACACCACTTTCCAAGCCACTCCATCCACTCAAGATGTTGTGAGTAAGTGCAGGTACCCAGCACAGGCCTGCCACAGCAGGAAACTGAGAAACTCATGACACCAAGACTATCTATAATCAAGAGAACTCTACAGTGCCTACGCCAGTCCCATACCAACCTCTAATAAGAAGAAATAGTCTATCCAAATGAGAAGAAACCAGAAAAATAATTCTAACAATATAAAAAAAACAGAGTTTTCTAACACCCTCAAAAGACCACAGTAATTCTTCAGCAATGGGTCACAGCCAAAATTAAATCTCTGAAATTTCAGACACAGAATTCAAAAAGTTGATTATAAAATTGCTCAATGAGTTTCAGGAGAAAGTTGAAAACCAACATAAAGAAATTTAAAAACTATTCAGAATAAGCATAAAAAATTCCCCAAGAAGATAGACACTTCAAAAAAAAAAAGAAGCTGAAATTCTGGAATTGAAAGAATCATTTAGGGAAATACAAAATACTATAGAAAGTTTTAACAGCAGACTAGAACAAGTAGAATTAAAAGAACCTCAGAACTTGAAGACAAGTCTTTTGAACTGAAACAATCAGACAACAGTAAAGAAAAAAGAATCAAAGTAGTCATAAAAGAAAAAAATCCTAAAGGCAGCAACAAAGATTAGACTACCTACTGGGTAAGAATAATTAGAATACTAACAGACTTATCTACAGAAACACTACAAGCTAGAAGAGACAGGAATCTAATCTTCAAAGTTTTCAATGATAAACAATTTCAACCAAGAATTTTCTACCTGGCTAAGCTAAGCTTCATCTGTGACAGAGAATTAAAATCCTTCCCAGACATCCAGTCCCTAAGAAATTATGCTGTTTCCAGATCAGCTCTACAGGAGATCCTTAAGATGATATTGAGCACAGAAAAAAAAAAAGAATGGCCGTGCATTTCTCAGGAGAACAGGAAAGCAGAAAATCAACAGAGAATACATTGCAACTGCAAACTTGAATATACACACATACATCAATCCAAAAGGTAAAAGAAAACAAAGAAACTTCATGACAAAGATAAATTTTCACATTTCAATAGTCAGTCTGAATTTGAATGGACTAAATGCAACACTGAAAATACATAGAGAACTTTAGGTGGCAAGATGGCGACCGGGAAACCCAGTGTCTGAAGCCCTCTGCAAGGGAGATCTGCAGTGGGTCTCTGACTTTCGCCCCGAGGGGCTGGGGACCCCAGCATTGCAGCCTGCTCTTAGAGCTCAGCCGTTGCCACCGCTGGGACATCGCAACAACTGGACAGTTTTACTGGATTGCACTGTCCCGCCGCCGCCGCAGCCCCTTCCCCCACCAGGGCTCCCATCGCCACTGCCACCACGGCCTCTGGCATTGGTAGCTCATCACAACCCAGCCCAAGGAGATCCACACCAAACCGCTTCAGGGAAGATCTACTGGGATCGCTGCCACCGCTCCTGCGTCTGAGACTGTCCTGCCCGCCCGGCGTGGGGATCCTGTTGCCTGCTCGGAGGCAGGCAGCCATCTTGTTCCTGTCCGGCCCCACCCTCTCTGGGGCGAGCAGCTGAGATAGCACCACCTGCTGGCGATTCAAGGTAACAACACCGAAACGGGAGAAACAAGCTTGATAAAGACATAGACCAAACTTCTGAACCGAGGTTATTTTGAACTGTCCTTCACAGCAGATCAGGGGAACTGACCCTAACTGCAAACTAATTTACCAGCTTCAAAAGAAAACTAGAAATCAGACCTGAAAGGACATGGACTTTAAAGAAATGTCTCAGAGTGTGCTACATTGATTCTACTAGTTTAATGACTTAATTCTATTCCTACTGTATTGTTCCCTTTTTTCTCTTTTCCTTTTCCTTTTCTTCTCTTTTCTTCTGTCTGTAAACCATGTCTTTGTATAGAGGAACAGCACACTAATAAGGTGGTTGGATAGCTGGTATGTTAGCATCACTATATGTTTTATTTTTGTTTGTATGAGAGTTGATTCGACTGTAGTTGTGGTCTATTGTTTTGATCTGTTTCAGTATAGGCCTCTCTCTCTATTTGTTGGCACACTCGTTTGTTTCCCCCCTAATTCCTCTATCTCTCCACTCCCCTCTTCAACCCACTATCTGCTCCATTCTCTCCCCTCTGCTAACCACATTTTATTTCAGGGAGTAAACCTACAGCCCCACTGAACGGACAGATTCCAGGGCAGTGGGAAGTGGGTTCCACATTATCCACATGGCTGTCAGCAAATACCAGGACCTGCAGACAGATTTTGAATCACAGCTCTCCCCTTAAGTATATCTCAAAACTGCAAAAGGACCACCTCCAACCTACAGTGCAACTTCAGAACTGAACAAAATAAGAGGACATACATAAACAGGAAATTGAACAAACAGAAGTAAAACCAATCCCTTTACCCCTGAATAACAGAATTAAAGAAGACGGTGACGAGGAAGGAAGGAAAAAGTAGAAAGGGGGAAAAACCGCACAAATGAAGAAAAACCAAAAGAAGAATACAGGTCCTACACAGACCCCTGGGAAATCAGACACTGAGAAAACAGATTCTGGAACACAAACAATGAAGAGTCCCCAGAATGACTGGTTACATGCAACAAACCCAGACATCAAGACATTAATGGAGAGAATTAAAAAAATGAGGAGAGACAAGAAGAAAATAGAAAGGAGCTGATGTCAGAAATGACAGCAGTAAAGAATACTGTGATGGAAATGAACAACAGACTAATAAGCATGGAAAGCAGAATCAGCCAAGCTGAAGAAAGAATCTCAGAGCTCGAAGACCAAAACACAGAACTAACCCAAACTGTCAAAAGCATAGAAAAGAAGCTCAAACAGACAGAACAAAACCTGCAAGAGATGAATGATCACTTCAAGAGACCAAACCTAAGAATAATTGGGCTTCCTGAGGCAGAAAGAGAAACAGAAGCCACACTGGAACAAACATTTCATGAAATCATTCAAGAAAACTTCCCTCATCTCATTAAGGATGAAAAAATTCAAACACAAGAGATTCAGAGAACCCCTGCAAGACAACAAACGAGAAGACCAACTCCCAGACACATAATAATTCGCCTAAACAAAGTAACTATGAAAGGAAAAATCCTAAAGCCAGCAAGAGAAAAAGGCCAGACTACCTACCAGGGAAAATCAGTTAGAATAGCAGCAGATTTATCCACAGAAACCCTTCAGGCCAGAAGAGCCTGTAGCCCCATCTTCAAAGTTCTAAAAGAGAAACAATTTCAACCAAGAATAACCTACCCAGCCAACTAAGCTTCATAAATGAGGAAGAATTGAAATCTTTCCAGACATCCAATCTCTAAGAACATACGCCGCCACCAGACCACCTCTACAAGAAACACTTAAGAAAGTACTGAACACAGAAGAAAAAGAAAAAAGAACAACAGCATTCTTCACAAGAGTACAGGCAAAAGATTAAAAACACACATGAACCAACTCCAAAACCCAAAGAAAGACAACAAACAAACAGGAACAACTCTGTAAGAACCTTATGACAGGGATCAACTCTTGCATTTCAATTATTAGCCTAAATGTGAACGGACTAAATGCACCACTGAAAAGACATAGATTGGCAAAATGGATAAAATATCATCAGGCAACAATCTATTGCCTTTAAGAGACTCACCTCACTAGAAAGGACATCCACAGACTCAAAGTAAGAGGATGGGAAACAAACTTCGAGGCGAACGGAATACAAAAGAAAGGAGGAGTAGCCATCTTAATTTCAGACAAAATACCCTTTAAACTATTAAAAATCAAAAAAGATACAGAAGGCCACTACATAATGATAAAAGGCTCAATCCATCAACAAGAAATATCTATCCTAAATATATATGCACCCAACATAGGTGCACCAACTTTCATAAAGCAGCTTCTTTGAAAACTAAAGAAAGATATTGACTCTAACACTATCATAACTGGGGACTTTAATAACCCACTCACAACCCTAGACAGATCATCAGGACAAAAAATCAGCAAGGAGATCGGGAACCTCAATGTAACTTTGGACCAAATGGACTTAATTGATACCTACAGAACACTCCCTCCAAAAACCACAGAATACACATTCTACTCATCACCACATGCAACATATTCTAAGATCGACCACATACTCGGCCATAAATCAAGCATAAGCAAATTTAAAAGGACTGAAATTCTACCAAACACCTTCTTGGACCACAGTGGAATAAAAATAAACATTGACACCAACAAAGTCCCCCCAAAACCCACAAAGACATGGACACTAAACAGCATGATGCTAAACAACTCCCGGGTCAACGATGAAATCAAAACAGGGATCAAAAGATACCTGGAAACAAATGAAAATGAAGAAACATCTTAACAAAATCTCTGGGATGCCCTGAAAGCTGTAGTAAGAGGGGAATTTATATCCCTACAAGCACACATGAAGAAAATTCACAACCTAACAAGCCACCTAAAGAAGCTGGAAAAGCAAGACCGCAAAAACCCTAATTTCAGCAGAAGAATCCAGATCACCAAAATAAAAGCCCAAATCCAGGACATAGAAGACAAAAAGATAATACAAAAAATCAATGAAACAAAAAGCTGGTTCTTCAAAAGGGTAAACAAGATTGATGGTCCCCTAGCTAGACTGACCAAGAAAAAACGAGAAAAAAACCAAATAAGCATAATCAGAAACACAAAAGATGAAGTCACATCGGACCCTGAAGAAATGCAAAAGATCATTAGAGACCTCTACGTACACTTGTATGGAAACAAACTTGAAAACCATAAGGAAATGGAGGACTTTCTGACATCAC
Source organism: Carlito syrichta (assembly GCF_000164805.1). Lineage (NCBI taxonomy): Eukaryota > Metazoa > Chordata > Mammalia > Primates > Tarsiidae > Carlito > Carlito syrichta. The sequence continues at coordinate 19,103 of NW_007059175.1, forward strand.
ACAACCTACCTAGGTTGGAACAAGAAGAAATTGAGACCCTAAATAGACTAATAACAATCAAAGAAATCGACTACGTAATAAGAAAACTTCCTACAAAAAAAAGCCCTGGTCCTGATGGTTTTCCAGCAGAATTCTACAAGACATTCAAGGAGGAGCTGATACCAATCCTACTGAAGGTATTCCAGGCGATTGAAAAAGATGGAACTCTCCCCAAATCATTTTATGAAGCCAACATCACATTGATACCCAAGCCAGGTAAAGATCCAAC
>NW_007059176.1:0-828 GCF_000164805.1 Carlito syrichta
TCTGGCCCTGTCCTTCCAGGGAGCATTCACCCAAAGTGATGTCCTTTGGGTTTGTGATTATCAATCCCAGAGAGATGTGGATTTCACTTCTAACTCCCAGGGCACTGATCTGCTGCCCAATGGTGGGCATGCTAGAGCATTTCCTGCCCAGGTTCCAGTGTAACAGCAATAGTGGCACCTCTGTGTCTGTCCCTCTGCTAGATATCAGCATCCATTTCTCTCACTGCATTCTCACTTTAGCCACTGCTAGTGTTGACCTGGCATCAAAGATGGTGGTGGGACTGGGTGCTAGGCGCTGAGCCCCAGCTGCTCCCTGTGGCTTCTTTTAGAGAAGGGTCCCATTGACTCCCCAAAATGGCACTTGCTCCAACACTGCTGCAAGAAGATCTGGGGTCAGAACAGGAGGAATTGTAACCGCTTTACCTGGAGAGCTCAGGTCACTTGTTTCTGAGTTCTTAGTCAGACACTCGCACATTCACTTAGACACACACACACACACACACACACTCACACACACGCTACTTCGTCCTTGCACCCACTCACTTAAACAGAGACTCATACACTCCAACTGGCTCCATTGCCATCTTCCTGAAACCCCACCTCACCATCTTCCCAGTGTACATTTCTTTTCAGTTTTTTTTTCACTGGAGTTCACTGAGCTTCTTAAACTTATGTGAACATTTTACTCATCAGATTTTGGAAATTTTGAGCCATTATGTTTTCAGAAAAGCTCTCTGCTCCTTTCTCTCTCTCTCTCCTTTTAAAATTATAATGCACATATTGGCCTCCTTGATGGTAGCTCATAGTCCATTATGACCTCTTTTCTTT
>NW_007059177.1:0-786 GCF_000164805.1 Carlito syrichta
CGGTATCTTTTTTATAGAGCGATTTGAGTTCTTCCGGGTATATTCCCAAAAGGGGGATTGCAGGAATTTAGATCTTTTGGGAATCTCCACACTGTTTTCCACAGAGGCTACACTAGTTTACACTCCCACTAACAGTGTAGAAGTGTTCCCTTTTTGCCACACCCTCTTCAGCACTTGTTGTTTTTTGAGTTATTGATGATGGCCATTCTGACTGGAGTTAGGCGGTATCTCAGTGTGGTTTTAATTTGCATCTCCTTGATGATTAGTGAAGCTGAATATTTTTTCTTGTATCAATTGGCTGCTCATATGTCTTCTTTTGAGAACTGTCTATTCATATCTTTTGCTCACTTTGTAATGGGGCTGTTTTTTTTTTTCACAAAGAGAACTTTTTACCCAAAATACATTACTTCTTACCTATTAAACCAGTAGAATTGGTAGTGTCTTACGCAGATGATCACCCTGGATCCGCAGTGCCCCAAAACTTTATTTCAGCAGCTTCCTCTGATGCACAGAGGAATCTGGCACACATTCTAATAAGAAGGGGAAGGAGGAGCTTCGTGGCACCCTACTCATGGTAAGACACTATCTCTTGTTCAGGCAGTACACAACACAGCAAGGGGCCAATCAGAGTCTATGATATTAATAGTTAAGTCCCCTACATATGAACGAGTTCCATTCTGAGAGCATATTTGCAAGTCCAATTTGTTCATAAATCCAATAAAGTTAATATAGGTACCCAACTAACACAATTGACTACATAGTAATATACTATCATAGGTTTATAAT
>NW_007059178.1:0-794 GCF_000164805.1 Carlito syrichta
AAACTTAAAAGGGTGCCTGGAAAACAGGCACTGCTAGAACACAGGGGCTCTCCGTGTTGTTCTAAGTTAGAGAAAGTTTTGCTGGGAAAGGGTGGGATCCAGTCAGCCCCTCCATTCTCACTTGTCAGTAAACGTGTTGAGACTTGAAGATATTTAGTTAGATCACAAGAGCCTTTAGTACTGACTGGGCCTCTTTGGATGCAAAGAGGGTGACCCTCTTCCTGAGTGAAGGGTAGAGGGCAGTGATGTAAAGGAAGAGAAAACAAAAGCCAGGAAACTTAAGTTTTGTCCCTCTTAGTTCCATCTGTAGTATTTGTATTCAGAAATAAATCACCAAAACATCTGAGAGTCCAGTTGGTTCACATGAATATGTGGATGGGTGACAACAAAATTCAACCATATTATCCATATACAAACCATACTGATTTTATCAATAAGAATGCCGTGTGTATGTGCCCATGACACGGAACCTTGTTACAGCTCACTTGTACTGATGATTTCAATGATATCTGAATTAGTGTTAACAGTGGAGCGTCACCACAGTCGTCAGTCAGAACATTGATCAATGACACATTGACAGCAGTGGTGGTCTGGGACCTTTCCTGGCTCTTCCTAGCAACAATGGTGCTAATACCTTTTACTTTTTCAGGACTCTGAAGCCTTCCTAAACTCAGTTTCCTTTGAACCTCTTGTAGTCTCTACAGGATAGGCTGGGGAAGATACAGAAAAAGAGGTTTGGGGACTTGTCTAAGATCATGAGATTATCCAAGATTATGGTTAAGTGTCACCATTGG
>NW_007059179.1:0-1111 GCF_000164805.1 Carlito syrichta
ATACAGAATGAGCAGCAAACAAAGGTAGTTCCAAATGGCAGCAAAGATTATGTGACCAGTAACAGAAACCGGGACTGAAATTGTCAGAGTATTTCCTCCTTATTTTATTCTGAACACGTGTGTGTGTGTTAACCAAATATCTGTTTTCTTTCTCTCTTATTTATGTCATAGTATTAAGTTATTGGATATAAGAAGAATAAATGAAGGACTGTCTTCATTTATTGGTGCTGCTATATCAAGTCATCTGAGACTGGGTAATTTATAAGGAACAGAAAATTACATTTCGTTTTTGGAGGCTGAGAAGTCCAAGACAACGGCATCAGCATTTGGAGGGTTTTCTTGCTGTCTTTTCACATAGTGGGAGAGCAGAAAGGCAAAAGTGACCAGCTCATCCCTGCAGCCCTTTTACAAGGCATTAATCCCTTTATTAGGTTGGAGCTCGCATGACTTAATCACCTCCTAAAAGATCCTACCTCTTACTACTGTTGCTTTGGGATCTGAGTTCCACCATGAATTTTGGAGGAGACACGAATATTCAGACCACAGCAAGGACTTTACTTTCTCTTCTGGGAAAAGAATTAGTGCATTTTCAGTTGAATGACTGATAGTTGTATCATGTTAGGAGATATTCTCACCTTATCATTGTCTTCATTTGTTTTGTTTTGTTTTGAGTCGGAGTCTCACTCTGTCACCCAGACTGGAGTGCAGTGGCCACTCCCGGCCACTGCGGCCTCAACTTGCTGGGCTCCGGCGATCCTTCCACCTCAGCCTTCTGAGTAGCCGGAATTACTGGCATTCGCTACCACACCTGCCTGATTTTTTTTTAATTTATTGTAGAGATGAGGTCTCGCTGCCCAGGCGGGTCTCGAACCCGTGGACTCAGGCAATCCACTTATCTCAGCCTCTCAAAGGCACGGGATTACAGGCTGAGCTGCTGAGCCACCAAGCCCAACTTATTGTCTTCATTTGAAGATCAAGTATATGAGGGATATCTCCCCAAAACAGCAATTATCTTTTGGACAGCAGTCAGACCAGAGTGTCCTTATAGTACACTGAGAATTTGTTACTCCAGATCAAATGGTCAACCAAAGTTTTTATCTGGAAGTTTTGA
>NW_007059179.1:2464-4357 GCF_000164805.1 Carlito syrichta
TAGCACAGGCTTCCCTCAATAGACTAGTGATCAGGAACCCATTGGCATCAGAGTACCAGCTACCATCATTTGAGAGGCTGCATCAGCTTCAGTGATTTTTTGTTGTTGAGATTCTTACGAGTTTGCCCATTTCATAATGGGTGATTTGCAAGCGCAGCTGCCCACACCGCACTGAGTGTTCTGCAGTTTTTGACCCAAAGTGACATGACCCTCATGACCCCCCCCCATTAACTTGGTCTCACCCTCAGCAACTTTTTTGTTTCCCCAGATGAAAAAGTTCTCAAAGGGAAATCTTTTGCTGATGTGGAAGAGGTGAAACAAAAAATGACAGAAACACTAAAAGGCATCGAAGAGTTCAAAAACTGTTTTGAGCAGTGGAAAAATGTCTCAATAGGTATATTGCATCAAACAGAGAGTACTCTGAAGGTGACTGAAGTTTAAACATGTAAGAATAAATACACAATTTTTTATAAATAAATCCTGGGTTGTTTTTGGCATCCTACTCCCTTTATATTCAAAGATAAAAACTAAATAATCTAATTACTAAAAAAATTAAGACCTTAATTTTTTCTTATGATCTAGAACTTGGGTTTCAATATATTTTTAAATTATATTTTAATATTTGTATTTTAGCCTGTAATAATGCCTACTATATCTTCTTAGTCACTCTTCTTTTTATAAACAAAATTAAAAATAAGTTATTTTCAATTACATTTGTATCCATCTGTTTACTCATTTGTCTTCTCCATAAGCTTACAAGCTTATCAAGAAGGACCCTGTTCTATTATTTGTATATCCCCATGAGCAAGTAAAATGGTAAACACAGAATTATGTTTGATTGACTATGGTTTAATAAAAAAATTAAAAGATCTTGTATAATTTAAGCATTGTATATTATTATAAAGGCTAAAAAATTAAAAGATCATGTATAATTTATGCATTGTATATTATTAGAAAGGCTAGCTATTTAGCTCACTACAGGAACAGAAAAAATTCAATAGTTATTATATTTCAAAAATATATTCTGGAAGGGTGAGGCAGGATTGCTTGAGCCCAGCAGGTGGAGACTGTGGTGGCCGTGAGTGTGCAACCGCCCTCCAGCCTGGGCAACAGAGGGAGACTCCAACATAATATACATATGGTTCAGCCTGTAATCCCATGCATTTGGGAGGCTGAGGTGAGTGGATTGCCTGAGCCCACGGGTTCGAGACCCACCTGGGCAACTTGGCGAGACCTCATCTCTACAATAAATCAAAAATTAGCTGGATATGGTAGCGCACGCCTGTAGTTCCAGCTGCTTGGAAGGCTGAGGTGGAAGGATCACCGGATCCCAGCAGGTTGAGGTTGCGGTAACCGAGATCGGCCACTGCACTCCAGTCTGGGCGACAGAGTGAGACTCCAACTCAAAAAAAAAAGATATAGGTCTTTTAATTATGAAACAAAACAGTATATGGGGGTATCCCCCAAAATGTATACACATTGTCGGTATGGCATTTGCTCAAAAGGTGGCATTAATCAAATGAATGCTAGTGTCACCACACAACAGGCAGAAAATGGAGAAATCACAGTTGAGCAAACAGCATGCTACACGTTGCTACCATAATTTAATTCAACATCAGAAAGTAATATATAGATAATATCTCTCAAAATGTGTACACATTTTTTTGGCACCCCATATAATAAATTACAGACTTCAGGAAATACATTTTAAGGCACTTCTGGAAGTCTTATGGTGTATGAGTTTGGACATACAGTTTCTGCAGATAAACTTGTTATTTTTCTCCCTAATTACTATTTTTCTTCTACAATACTGAAAAGCATTGCTTCTAAGGGATTTCTAAAATGAATCTTTTTCCCCCAATTATTTATTCACTAACTCATTTTTCATTCTGG
>NW_007059180.1:0-1518 GCF_000164805.1 Carlito syrichta
CATCTCTCAATATAACTGACTTAAAATTTTCAATACATTTAAAGGACAAATAATTTTTAAGACCCTGAGAATGCAGAATTAAAAAATACCCCCAAACTATTAAATAATGATTAAATACTGTTTAATTGATTAGACTACATTGAATTTTATATAGACCTCAATTTTTAATTTTTTTATATTTAATTATGGGTACATGAATTATATGATAGATTTATAAATTTATGGGGCACATGTGATGTTGGATACATGCATACAAGGATTAATCATCAAATCAGTGCAATTGGGATGTGCATCACCTCAAGTATTTATTATTTCTTTATGCAAAGAGTATTCTCATTCCACTCTTTTCGATATTTTAAAATAGAGAATGTTGTTTTTTATAGCCAGCCTTTTCTCAATCGAATACTAGGTCTTATTCATTCTAACTATATTTTTGTACTCATTTGCAGACTATTGATTAGACTTTTTTTCTCACATGAGCTAAACCTGCGGGACAGACAACGATCATATTTCCTTGTTTGTGTTTTATGATTAAAGAGTAGCGATTTTGGTAATAGACACAGCCAAAAATCCCATAGATTAATTTTCAAGTACAAAGTTCTTGTATTCATGTGTCATTATCAGCTTCTATTAATGACGGTATTTTCTTTCCTAGATTCCACCATAAATGGAAGAAAGGAAAAGTTTTGGGGATCAAGTCTGAAAGAACAACATGGTTGGTTCATTGCCTCTTCCTATTTAGAAAACACCTCCAAATATGAATACACATGTGTACGTATGCTACATGCTTATGTATGTAGAGTCACATGCCCTCAAGATAAAGAATAGTGTAGTATATACATATGATCTTGTCTAAGAGATCAATACTTTTGAGATACGTCTAAATTCATACATGATCCTTAAAAAAATATTTCTTGCTGGGCTCGGTAGCTCAGCCTGTGATCCCAGCGCTTTGGGAGGCCGAGGGGAGTGGATTGCCTGAGCCCGCGGGTTCGAGACCTGCCTGAGCAACTTGGCGAGACTTCATCTCTACAGTAAATCAAAAAATTAGTCGGGCATGGTAGCATGCGCCTGTAGTTCCAGCTACTTGGAAGGCTGAGGTGGAAGGATCGCCGGAGCCCAGCAGGTCGAGACAGCAGTGGCTGGAGGCAGCCACTGACCTCTAGTCTGGATGACAGTGAGACTCCAACTCAAAAATAAATAAATAAATATACTAAAAATAAAAAATATTTTTTCAATATAATCAGTGAAATATTTACCCACACTTTCACAGAACAAACTACCTAGAAGAGGCTTACAAAACACTAAGTATGCCATGTAACAAAAATAAATCAAAACACTCATTTATTTTTTCATATTTTGCTATTTATCAGAAAAATGAATGGCTACATGAATTGTGTACATATTAAGGAAAAATTCCATGCAGCATTCCTATTTATAGAGCTTAAAAACATAATGTAGATGCAGGTTCCTGATGAGTATATATAATTCCATGTTTCCTTTATGAACTTTAATAAG
>NW_007059181.1:0-497 GCF_000164805.1 Carlito syrichta
CACCCAAGTCCAGGCTGATGTCCTCGGTGCTCTCGCTGAGCGGCTCTGGAAAATCCTCCTCCTGGGATGGGGAAAAGGATAGGAGGAGGGGAGGAGCAGAAGGCATTGACCAGGGGCACAGAGCCTGGTGTCTCCTGGCTGCGAAGCCCCCACTCCCCAACGCCCAGACCCTGCCTATCCCCAGCCCGTCCAACCTGGGCTTAGTGCCCTTCTCACAGGTTGGAGGGAGGGGGGAGATGAAATGTGGGGGTAGTCTCACATTTCTCTGTCTAACTTGGACTTTCTTTCTTTCTTTCTTTTGAGTTGGAGTCTCACTCCATCGCCCAGGCTGGAGTGCAGTGGCATGCTCACCACCACCCTAATGTTGACCTGCTGGGCTTCGGCGATCCTTCCGCCTCAGCCTTCCAAGTAGCCGGAACTACAACTACGTGCTACTGTGCCTAATTTTTTATTTATTGTAGACACGAGGTCTGGCCAAGTTGCCTGGGCTAGTCTCT
>NW_007059182.1:0-812 GCF_000164805.1 Carlito syrichta
TCATGGAATCGGAACTGGCATCCAATTCCTGAACAAAACACGAAACCCACAGCTCATAAGAGAGAAAATAGACAAATGGGACCTTATTAAATTGACAAGCTTCTGCAAAGCCAAAGAAACCATCAAGAGAGCAGGGAGACAGCCTACAGACTGGGAAAAAGTATTTGCCAACTCCAGGTCCGACAAAGGCTTTACATCCTGGATCTACAAGGAACTCAAATGTGCTGAAAAGAAAAAAAACAAACAACCCCATTATAAAATGGGCAAAAGATATGAACAGACACTTCACAAAGGAAGACATCCGAGCAGCCAACAAACACATGAAGAAATGTTCAACCTCACTAATCATCAGGGAGATGCAAATCAAAACCACACTGAGATACCACCTAACCCCAGTCAGAATGGCAATTATCAACAAGTCAAAAAATAACAGCTGCTGGAGAGGGTGTGGTGAAAAAGGAACACTTCTACACTGTTGGTGGCAGTGTAAACTAGTGCAACCTCTGTGGAAAGCAGTGTGGCGATTCCTAAAAGCTCTAAATACCAACCTCCCATATGACCCTGCAATCCCCCTACTGGGAATATATCCTGAAGAACACAAATCACTTTATAAAAAAGATACCTGCACACACATGTTTATCACAGCATTGTTCACAATAGCAAGAACCTGGAAACAGCCATGCTGCCCGTCAAAAGAGGACTGGATTAAAAAAATGTGGTACATATACACGATTGAATACTACATAGTCATAAAAAAGAACAAAATCATGAATTTCGCAGCAACCTGGATGGAACTAAAGTCTATAATACTG
>NW_007059183.1:0-1066 GCF_000164805.1 Carlito syrichta
AATATTATATAGATATGTGTTTAAAGCCAATAGGTGATTGTGAGTGAGTGTATGTGTACATGGTCTGTTTCTCTGATCCATGTCTCTATTGAGCAAAAGGAAATGCCCTGAGAGTTAAATAACTATTAGGATGCATCTGAATAGCAACATTAACTGAAGTGTGTGTGTGTGCATGTGTGTGTACACACTTATAAAAGAAATAAAGAATCAAACTAGCGTAGTTAAGAAATTTGAGAATTGTTCCTTCAATTCCTAGGAGAAAACTTGTTAGAAATTACTTGTCATCAACTCCTACATCAGATATTATGAAATTAGGGCTCATGGATTCATTTGTGTAAGAGTATCAGGGGGTTGTCTGAACCCCCCTCACCAGTAATGCATTTCATGTGCATGGGAAAATATGTATGGGTAAGAATCAATAGTCTTTTTAGCTAATTTCTTAGTCATGAAAGAATTAATTAAAGAGTGAGGAAGAATTGAATACCCACGGAGTCTCTTGGCTCACTTGAGTAATTGCACTTCATAAAAATGTACACGATTATAAACACTCTCACAACCAAAAAGACTCATATGACAAATTGAATTGCTCATAAAGGCATTTGTCAGACATAAATCACTGTAACAAATGTGTCCAAAGAGGTTTGCTTCTAATATGCTCAATTCTAATTTATTACAAAACAGTGCACAAACCTACTGCACAGTGAATTCATCTGTTCATTCAACAAGTAGGTAGGGGTGCCCTGCTCATGAGAAGCACGGTCTCACTCTGGACTCAGATACAGGATGGTGATGGCAGAGGGTAACGCTTCCACCCTCATGGAATTTGCATCCTTGAAATGCAACACTTTAGTCACAAAGGCTGCTCTCATACTACTCTACAGAGAATTTCATTTTTTACTCAATGCTTTGCCTGTGTGAATGTCTTTGTGTACCTGCTGCACTTCCTTCTTTCCTAGATTCCTGGGTATGGTGGACTCCGGGAAACACTCCAGGGAGTGGGAGTCACCCCCAAGGGTCTCACAGTCATGGACTTCAGATCTGGGGGCTCTGAGATGTTGTCTCTGAA
>NW_007059184.1:0-798 GCF_000164805.1 Carlito syrichta
AGGGGCTGCCTTCCAGAATGGAGGACGTGACTTAAAAAATTCATGGGTGAGATGGCCAGGCGACTCATGCCTGCCTCCTCAGCACTCAGGGAATCTGAGATGGGAAGATGGCCTGAGCCTGGGAGCTTGAGACCAGGGAGGACACCATAGCAATCCCCCACCTCGATCCCAAGCAAAACCCAGAAAACCTTGGGTGAGTGCCGGCCTTGACAGGAGGATCACTTCTGGCCCAGGGCTCAAGACCAGGCAGGAAGACCAGGATGTCAACCAAATAGAAAGCCTGTGATGGCATCAGTTTGAGAGGCCCAGGCGGAGAGTTTGGCCTGAGTTGGGTGGTTTGAGAGCAGCCTGGGCAACTAGTGAGGAAAGAAAATAAAGAGAGAAAGAAAGATAGAAAGAAAGAAAGGAAGAAGGATGGAAGAAAGAAAGGAAAGAAAGAAAGAAACAAAGAAAGAAAGAAAGAAAGAAACAAACAAACAAACAAAGAAAGAAAGAAAGAAGGAAGGAAAGAAAGAAATACATTATCTGGCAAACCTTCTGCCCTCAGTCCTTCCCCTCCCACCCCACCCCACATGTTAGCTTCCCCCTAGCTCTTCACCTCCAGCCCCAAATTCCCCCCAATTGCTGACCCTGTATTGGTGCAGGAGTTCCCGAGATTCCATTGCCAGGTTCCTGCCGGCTGTCCTCTCTGAGGTGAGAAATGTGACCCAGGCAGACTGAGCCTCTTACTTGGCAATGAAGAGCTTCTGCCAAGAAAGACCAGGGAAACATCTCTCACTACGGACATTTCTTTTCCCC
>NW_007059185.1:0-710 GCF_000164805.1 Carlito syrichta
TCATAAGCTTGTGATATTTTATAAATTCCCAGAATTAGTATATGATTTTCTACCCCACATTCACTATATGGGTTTGCAGCATTCATATTTAAAACTTTGTTAAGTTTGGCTTTTGTTGTCCCATAATGACCATGTTATGTTATGTAAAGCAAACAAGCTTTCCTAAGCATACCTTGGGATGGAAACTTAAAGGGCTAATGTAATCCTTTGCCTGCCAGCTCAGGTTACTTCATACGCAGGGACTGTATGGACCTAACTTATCTAACATTCCACTCGGCCCATTAAGTGGGTTTCTGTCAATCATGGGCAGCACCCACCAATACCAAGTGTTCCCGTACCCATTAGGAGAAATTACCCAATCATGTAGAATCAGGTTTGAAGTTCTTTCCCCTCCCTCTGTAATTGTGCATAAAAACTGCTTGCCATTATGAATCGGGGCTCTCATCCCTGAAGCTGCTGCTTCGGGCGTGAGCCCAGACTCGAGCCTGAATAAAGACCCTTGTGTGTTTGCATCGGAGCTGGCTCTTTGTGGTCTCTATCTCTCTCATTAGAGTCCCAGGTTCAACAGTATTATGATAAGACTCTTGAAAAATTATAGTGCTAGTGAGAAGCTCAGTAACACTTAAAATTGTCCTCACATTTAATATATTTCCAAGTACTAATACATTTTATTCCTCCATGAAAGTGTCACATCAGCCGGGGCTTGGTGG
>NW_007059186.1:0-743 GCF_000164805.1 Carlito syrichta
CCCTAGCTAGACTGACCAAGAAAAAACGAGAAAAAAACCAAATAAGCATAATCAGAAACACAAAAGATGAAGTCACATCTGACCCTGAAGAAATACAAAAGATCATTAGAGACTACTACGTACACTTGTATGGAAACAAACTTGAAAACCAGAAGGAAATGGAGGACTTTCTGACATCACACAACCTACCTAGGTTGGAACGAGAAGAAATTGAGACCCTAAATAGACCAATAACAATCAAGGAAATCGACCACGTAATAAGAAAACTTCCTACAAAAAAAAGCCCTGGTCCAGATGGCTTTCCAGCAGAATTCTACAAGACATTCAAGGAGGAGCTGATACCAATCCTACTGAAGGTATTCCAGGCAATTGAAAAAGATGGAACTCTCCCCAAATCATTTTATGAAGCCAACATCACATTAATACCCAAGCCAGGTAAAGATCCAACAAAGAAAGAGAACTACAGGCCAATATCTTTGATGAACATAGATGCTAAAATTCTCAACAAAATCCTAGCAAACCGGATTCAGCAATACATCTCAAAAATCATCCACCATGACCAAGTAAGCTTCATTCCTGGCATGCAAGTCTGGTTTAACATTCGTAAAACCATAAATGTAATTAAATACATCAACAGATGTCAAAACAAAAACCACATGATCATATCAATAGATGCAGAAAAAGCTTTTGATAAAATCCAGCACCCCTTCTTGATAAAAACCCTTGAACATCTAGGCATACGG
>NW_007059187.1:0-784 GCF_000164805.1 Carlito syrichta
AATTACCAGCAATTTGGTACAATTTTTTCCCTAAGATTTCTTTCAGCTAGTTAAAGAATGGAAGTGAATTCTAAGTTAGGGTTTTCATTTAAATTCAGATTACATTTTTAAAATGGAAGCTAATTTTTTTTTGAAGTTAGAAAAAAATGTTATTTTGGATCTAAACGTGTTTTCCTGGATACAGTCTAGCATTCTAAAACAAAATGGAATAATATTAAAATATGCATAGAAATAATTCATAGGTCAAATTCAATAGTCATGTCAGAATAAAAACATATGTTAACATAAAATTGTTTATGAATCTTGATAGATCATTACCCGTAGAAACTAAAGTAGAATACATTTTAAAATCAAAATTTAACATTAAATCAGAAATTTGTTTAATTTGGAAATTATAATAGTTATAGAATAGAGATTGCCACGGTTTTTAAAACTATAGTTTTGTAAATTTTTCTACTTTAAAATCAGAAATAAGTGAAAGCAAGGAAGTGATCACTCATTTCTGTAATTTATAATCTTACCTTTTTAAAACAGGACACCATGCTTATTATGGTCCAGGGACCATACTTAAATATTTTAAAATAGTAACTGATTTCAATTTTCATAAAACCTAAAATAACAATCACAAAGGTAAGAAAAGCTAGCACCTCATCTAAGCAACTTTGGCTTTCCAGGTAAAATCTGCAGTTCTGCTTCCAAACTTTCCCATGGATGGCAGTCCTGAACTGTGACCCAAAGTCTCATCACCATCCTCACCTGATAAGCACCGTGAGAAACATTGGTT
>NW_007059188.1:0-867 GCF_000164805.1 Carlito syrichta
CACTGCACTCCAGTCCTGGCAACTGAGTGAGACCCCAACTCGAAAAAAAAAAAAAAGATTTCTGACAAAGTTTGTGTGAAAATCTAAAAACCAAAATGGTTACTTTTAAATATTTCTAGATTTCTAAAACCAAATGACTCCTTTCTGGATACAATTATGGGAAACTTTTGTTGCATCTGTGAGATCATCTCCCACGCACTCAATGACTACAGTAAATGCACAGCTTTTGAACCCTGGAACAAATATATATGTAAGCTGTCTGTCACTGTGCAGTGTCAGCTCTCTCTACTGGGTACAAGCAATTTAGTTTCCAAGTATAGAAAATGGAGTTCTGAATGCAATCTTATTATATGATGTCTCGCTTAACCATGCTTATAGAAATAGACATCTTTACATTTCTTATTGTTACTTTATAGCCTTCCCCACCTACCCCCTCCTCTAGAAGAAAAGAAGAAACTCATGCAAGTTAAACTGAGTTAATAATAATAGCCATAGGGACCAGCTTTTGAGCATCTATTATGTGTTCACCTACGCTATAAAGAGCTGAATCATTGTAATGTTATTTAACTTGCACAACTGCCCTGTGAGGTGAATACTATCTACATTCCAAGTTAGGGTTAATTTTTCTCATGTCACAAGCAGTCTGGAGGTAACCTGACCATGCCTGTGTGGCAGTTTTATGAAATCATTAATATCCCAGGATCTTTCCAACTTTCTCTTCACCATCCTGGGTATTTAGCTTTTACTATAATGGTCATGACATGGCTGATGCATCTCCAGGTACCATGTCTGTGATCCATCCAGGGAGAATGGGGCAAAAGCCTTGTCTCTTCTCTGGTGTTGATTTATTTAGGGAGGCAACTCCTT
>NW_007059189.1:0-619 GCF_000164805.1 Carlito syrichta
TCACAGGTCCCAGTTATGAGTATGCTGTAGGAGGATAAAGAAGACTGTTTTCTGATGCTTTAGAATCAGCTTATGAGCTACTTGGCTTTAGCCAAAAGACTTTTCAGTCTTAGATGGAACACTGAATTCAGACTACTAGAACCTAGCTGGGAGAGAAGGAGGCCAATCCAGGAGTAAAGGCATCAGGAAGAGGATAGAGCCAGGTCATGTATATGGCCAGTTCTCCAGGTGATAACTAGTCGTGGGTCTTATCATTTTCAGGCACAACTTGGAATTTGTCAGTTAACCTGTGAGCCCGACACGGTGGCGTGCATCTCAAATACCTTCCAGCTACAAGGAAGGGTGAGTCGGGGGCATAGCCTGAGTCCACCAGTTGGAGTCTGCGATACCCATGAGCACCTCACTGCACTCTAGCCTCGGCGACAAGAGTGAGAATTCACACAAAAAAGGAAACAAGATGCCTACAACTCCTCGTACCCTGTTTCTATGGTAAATACCACAAGGCCTGATCTTGACTGCAAATGGTATGCTCTAGAACTACTCAAACTCTGAGGAAACTGAAACCCTTTCCCCCTCCTGTCTGTGCTGAGACCTCTTGGAAGTTGCTGACTCATTCTCG
>NW_007059190.1:0-996 GCF_000164805.1 Carlito syrichta
GTATGCCACCCCACTCCTTCCAAATCGTGTATAAAAAAATGCTTGCAAACCTGAGTCGGGGTTCTGGTTCCTGTACCGGTGCGCCGGTAACGGACGTGAGCCCAGACGAGCCTGAATAAAGACCCTCGTGTGATTTGCATCACAGCTGGCTCTTTGGTGGTCTCTCGGATTCAGGATTCGGGTACAACAAAAGAATGATGCTGGGTGAAGCTCCCTGCCTCATTATTTATAAAAAATCATAGGAAGGGTGAAGAGGACCTATACAAGATACTTGTGTAGTGATACAAAAAGTAGCAAATATTTGCAAAGCTCCTTTAAGCAACTATTTTGTTTCCTTACTCTATGTTTTTTGGGGGTACACAATTTTCTTATATTTATTATGTAGTATTGCAGTGGCCCTATATTATTACACAAATTACAAGTATTGATAGCTTTCATTATGGATGTCCTATCCTAAGGACTTTATTTACCCATCTAAGCTGATGCTCAAAAATATCTTGTGACATTAATCTTTTCTTCACCATTTTGGAGGTTTAGGAAGGTTAAAATTAATCTAAGGTGATAGAGGCAGCAGAGCTGGGCTCAACCATCCACATGACTCAGTCCAAAGTGTTTATCACCAGAGTTTTTCTGTGAACTCTTGAGGGAATCCTGAGTATCTGGGAAAGGTCTTCAGTTCCTGTATGCACAGCCTCTGTCCCTACAGAGGCTTCTCTGGTGATCAACTTCTCCTCTCTTCACTCATCTCTATGACAATTGTGTTGCCTAGAGAAGGAAGTTTGAGATGGCTCTCCATTGTGAGCCCAATTGTTACTCATTGCTGTGGATGTTGGTAGACATGGGGGCAGGCCTGGTTCTGGGGGATGGGTGAGCTGTGGTCACTTGGCAAGATGGCTTCAGAAGTCAGTGGGGCAGGGGGGAAGGTGCATCCTCATTTGCTGTAAAGAGCTTGGGACCTGGAGACAGAACACCATGGTTTGAGCCTTCATTCATCTG
>NW_007059191.1:0-749 GCF_000164805.1 Carlito syrichta
CAAAAATCTACACAAATGAAGAAAAACCAAAAGAAGTATATGGGTCTGTCCCAGACTCCTGGGAGGGCAGTCACTCAGAAAACTGACTTTGGAATGCAAACAACAAAGAGCCCTGCCCAGAATGAATGGTCTCAAAATACAACCCTAGACATCAAGACATTAATGGAGAGATTAAAAAGAATTGAAGAGACTCAAGAAGAAACTAGAAAGGAGCTGATATCTGAGATAACAGTAATAAAGAATACTGTGAATGAAATAAACAATAAACTGATAAGCATGGAAAGCAGAATTACCCAAGCAGAAGAACAAATCTCAGAGCTCGAGGACCAAAATATAGAAATAACCCAAACTCTCAAAAATGCAGAAAACAAGCTCAAAAAGACAGAAAAAAACCTTCAAGAGATTAGCAATTATCTCAAGAGGCCTAACCTAAGAGTAATTGGTCTGCCTGAGGCAGAAAAAGAGACAGAGACCACATTGGAACAAACCTTCCATGAGATCATTCAAGAAAACTTCCCTTATCTAATCAATGATGCAAAAACTCAAACACAAGAGATTCAGAGAACTTCTGCAAGACAGCAAATGAGAAAACCAACTCCTAGACACATAATAATTTCACCTAAAACAAAGTAGCATAAAATAAAAAAACCTAAAGGCAGCAAGAGAAAAAGGTCAGATTACCTACCATGGAAAATCAATTAGAATAGCAGCAGATTTATCTACAGAAACCCTGCAGCTAGGAGAGCTTG
>NW_007059192.1:0-828 GCF_000164805.1 Carlito syrichta
CCCCTCAATCCACTTCATGGGCGAAAGGAGGGTCAGAGGCAGGAGCCTCCCTTTCCACCCACAGCAAAAATCGATTGTTTGTCATTCTAGAAAAGTTACAGCAAGCACACCTCTTTGGAAGGGCATGCAGGAGCCGCAGTCCCACATGGTCCCCTGGATGCCCACCTCCCCACCACCAGCCACTCCAAAACCTACTGCTCCACAACCCATATCTCCAAGTTTATCTCACACTAGCTAGAGGATAAAACCTTTCACCTAGGCAGATAAAGTCATTTTTTCCAAATGCAAACAGCCCATTGCCCAGGTCTCCTCCCTTCACCCCAAGGGGAGTAGCTAAAAATAAACTACCCTGGTTTTCCTGGAGCCTGAACCCACTAATGATTGAAAAGGAAAGCTCAAGCCTCTTATCTCCCAAATTTGCCTCTATATAATGGTTCACCCACACTTAAAGGTCTTTAGTAGTGACAGATAATTTAAAATTTTAATCCTGGCCATGATTGACAACAATAACAAAACACCATATTAAAAAATACAAAAGTTGGGCTTATCCTGTAAAATATTAATGCTTAGACTGGAAGCTGTGCACTGCCAGGAGGGAAACAGCTGTTTCCTGGGCCCAGTCCAGTTTACATAATCTCCCAAGTTTAACTTTGATCTGAAGGGAGCAAACACAAACTGTTTGAAGGCATTTAGAGGCAGTGATTTATTTGCAATCACATTCTTCTTATCATCAGTTGTAAAACACAGCAAGTCAAATTATCCCATCAGTTTTTTGGTAAATAACATTTTTTTTCTTTCTACACATCATTAGACCTCGTACTACCATAA
>NW_007059193.1:0-812 GCF_000164805.1 Carlito syrichta
AATCCTCCTTGCTCCTGTGGAAAGCTTCCTCATGTTGTTATTCAGAGGAACTGAACCAGTCAGTGGGACTGTGTTGCCTCATAGCACCCAGCTCAATTTTGTTTCAAAAGAGAAAAGATAGTAGTGAATTGAAGAAAAGGGAACACATGACAAGGTATATTCTCATAAAATCAAGTCTGCAGCCATTCAGGGGAGTAGAAGAGAGGACAGGGCAGAAACAAAGAGTAGATTGCCCATTGTGCCTTTGCTTCTAATGTTAAGATGCTGGGCTCTAGCATCCAGTGGCTGTGGAAGAAAAACTTGACCAATCACAGGTCCCAGTTATGAGTATGCTGTCGGAGGATAAAGAAGACTGTTTTCTGATGCTTTAGAATGAGCTTATGAGCGACTTGGCTTTAGCCAAAAGACTTTTCAGTCTTAGATGGAAAACTGAATTCAGACTACTAGAACCTAGCTGGGAGAGAGGGCGGCCAAACCGGGAGTAAAGGCATCAGGAAGAGGATAGAGCCAGGTCATGTATATGGCCAGTTCTCCAGGTGATAACTAGTCGTGGGTCTTATCATTTTCAGGCACAACTTGGAATGATTTGTCAGTTAACCTGTGAGCCCGACACGGTGGTGTGCATCTCAAATACCTTCCAGCTACAAGGAAGGGTGAGTCGCGGGCATAGCCTGAGTCCACCAGTTGGAGTCTGCGATGCCCATGAGCATCTCACTGCACTCTAGCCTGGGCGACAAGAGTGAGAATTCACACAAAAGAAGAAACAAGATGCCTACAACTCCTCGTACCCTGTTTCTATGGTAAATACCACA
>NW_007059194.1:0-641 GCF_000164805.1 Carlito syrichta
TCTAGGAGTTTGGGACCAGTCTGGGCCATGTAGCAAGACCTTGTCCTCCCTGGAACGCAAACACTGGAATCTCGTGTGGATGTAACTGTGGTCCCGGCTGTCCCAAGACGTTCTTTGCACCACCACCACTGACAGAATGTGCGAGTCCTGGCCGGACACTGTGCCTCACTGCCATCAGCCTAATGCCCTGGGAGGCCGAGGTGGAAGGCTCCCTGAAATCAGGGGTCAGAGACAAGCCTGGTGATGTGGCCAGACCTTGTCTCAGTAAGAGGTCTCCAAAATCGAGTCAGTATGGTGGCCACTCTAGTACCAGCTGCTCAGGGGGCAAGGCAGTAGGATTGCCTGAGTCCAGCAGGTCGAGGACCCGAGAGACCCAATCATTTTGCTATGCCCCAGCCAGGCCAATGTAGCCTCCGGTGACCAAAAGGATGCCTCCCACGTGCATCACGATGCCCACCCACAGTTCCACAGGGAATGTTTTGTGTAGGTGGTGGACGATGGAATGATTGAGAGAGGGAGTCACACCCCTGCCCGAAGGTGGCATACCGGTGACCAGAACCTGGGCTGGCTGTGGCATTGCCAGCCACATTGATGACTCTGTTCTTGACAGACACCCTAACTTGGGGTCATCTGTTCTGTAA
>NW_007059195.1:0-813 GCF_000164805.1 Carlito syrichta
ATGTTGGCCCAGCCAGGCAGAGTCAGAGGCAGGGAATAGGAAAGAAGCTATCAGATAGCCCATGACTTCTGCATCCCTCTCCTAGCTGGTCCCTGCTCCAGGCCTTGTTGCCATTCTTACACTCACAACTGTGCGTGTATGCGTGCACACACACACACACACACACACACACTCACACACACACACATCACACAGCATCTGGTCACACAATAAGGCCTGGTTTCTGCTCCTGTGGGTCAGGGGTCACACACTCCCGGGGACAGCTCAGAAGAGTCAGGACTGGCGAGTGGGGGCTTCAGGGTAGCCCTGACCTAACTGATCGAAACCCTTACGTTCAGAAAGGTCCAGAGGCTCTGACCTGAGGTGGGCTCCCCAGAGTCCGGGAGAGCAGTTGAGGATGGAGTGGAGGAAAAAGAACCAGAAAGAGAATGGAGGAATGCAGAGTCAGAGGCAGGGAATAGGAAAGAGTGTATCAGCAGCGGCCAAGAGCGAACAAAGAGAAAAGCGTCTTGCATGTGCTGGAAAGAAGCCAGCAGGCGGCATGAGCACCACAGCCTGCCCCGGACACGCCACCCCCAGACCTCAGCGCTCCCTGGGGGGCAGGCTGCACGCGCCGTCGGTCACCCCTCCGTATCTCCGGGACCCACCGTCCAAGCGACTGCGATGAAGAGGAGCTGTGCTGGCAGCCAGGTCCGATGCCCTGGATTCAGCCCCGCCTCCCGCCCAGCCACCTTCGCGCTGCAGAGGATGTGGGATGAGCGTGGGAGGGGCCGCATCCAGCGGCATTCCGCCCTGCTCACCTGGGGATCCCAA
>NW_007059196.1:0-725 GCF_000164805.1 Carlito syrichta
CGTAAGCTGCTGACACTGGAAGACAAAGAACTGGGCTCTGGGAACTTCGGGACTGTGAAAAAGGGCTACTACCAAATGAAAAAGTAAGTCGCCACGCACCGCCGTGCAGTCCTGCCCACACGTGAGCCTGCGCTCTAGAAACTACTGAGAACACGTCCATCACGTGCGTTTAGTCCCAGACACAGAATGTCGCCACCTCCCTTTGAGTTAACATCATCATTTGTGTTCACTTCTGGTACTGTGCCTCCATGATGCAGACCACTGTGGGTGTAGTGGCTGAGTGCTTTTATTTAGACGTGGTGCACACACCTTATGGAAAACTGAGACATAGAAACAAGTAGAAACATCAGAAAATGAGGACATTTCTATAACCAAGCACCATGACCGTGAACAGGCCTTAGGGTATATATTTGTTAAAAAGCTCTATGTGCACACAACACACACACACACACACACACACACACACACACACACACACACACGTTGTGTTGATTAAAATGAAACATGTATTGAAAATAATATAGTGTTTGCACTTATCTTCTTTCTTTCTTTCTTTATTTTGAGTTGGAGTCTCACTCTGTCACCCAGACTGGAGTGCAGTGGCCGCTCCTGACCACTGCAGCCTCGACCTGCTGGGCTCCGGCAATCCTTCTGCCTCAGCCTTCCAAATAGCTGGAACTACAGCATGCGCTACCACGCCCGGCTGATTTTTTTTTGATTTATTG
>NW_007059197.1:0-761 GCF_000164805.1 Carlito syrichta
TTGTTATGCCAGCAAACAAGTCGGCCGAGTAGTCAGCCAACGTGTTAAACCAGTTAAGTAGTTGGCCAAATCATCAGCCAACAAGTTAAGTCACCTAGCTAACTCATTACCCAACTAATGAAGACAGCTAGTTAAATCGTTTACCACATAGTTAAAACATTTAATTAACTCGTTAACCAACTCATTACATCAGCTAGCTATCTCGTTAGCCAACTAGTTAAGTCAGCTAGCTAGCCAGCTAGCTAAGTCACCAAGCTAAGAGAGCTAACTCACTAGTTAGCTAACTATTTAAGTCAGCTATTTAAGTCTGCAACCTAACTTGTTAGCTAACCATTTAACTCAGCTAGTTATTCAGCCAGCTAAATATTTAACTAGCTATTTAATTCAGGTAGTTAAGTCGCTAGCTAACTAGTTATGTCAGCCAGTAAAGTCAGCTAACTAAATAGTTAAGTCAGATGACTAAGTCAGCTAGTTAAGTCAGCTTTCTAATTTAGTTTGCTGGTTAAGACAGCTAGCTAGGTAATTAGCTAACAGGTTAAGTCAGCAGATTGAGTCAGGTAGTTAGCTAGTTAACTAACAAGTTAAGACAGTTGGTTGAGTCAGCAGGCTAGCTAGTTAGCAAACGGATTGAATCAGTTGTTTGAGTACACTATCTAGCTAGTTAGCTAACCAGTTAAGTCATCTGGATTAGTCAGCTAGCTAACTTGTTAGCTAACGACTTAAGTCAGCTGGTTGAGTCAGCTAGCTAGCTCATTAGCTAA
>NW_007059198.1:0-785 GCF_000164805.1 Carlito syrichta
ATCGAAGACTTAACCTCCTGTTGCTCGATAGCTACCAACCAGTCCCTGTAGAAAATCCAGAACTATAACAACCAAGTTTTCATCTAATTTTTCTTTTAAATATGCTCTCTTCCAGGTTTTCTGTCTACCTCCACAGTCTGCTCCAGGACAGCTATTTACTACCATCCCCGTGCTCATTAGAAGACTGGCCAGAACAGGTCGCTGTTCTACACTTACAAGAAACCTTCATGGAACTCTCACCTGTGGAAATCTACACCTTCAGCGCCTACCTTTGGGCCCTGCTTTGGCTGGTTCTGCACCCTTCCACCACCTTACCCCCACAATACCCCCGACCAGCAGGAAGTAGCCAGAAAAAGTAATGATGCCCCTCCCCATAAAAACAGAAAAGGTGGAAATGAAGGGTGCAGGAAGCAACCAGAGGGGCGGCTCCCAAAATGGCGCCAACACACTAGACAACAAAGGCCCTAGGTCCTGGCTTCTGTGAGCACAATTCCCTGCGCGAGCGAATTTCAAACCTTCCTGCATGTGAATTTCAAACCTGCAAGCCTCCAATCCATAGCCAGCTTTGTTATGCTTCCAATAGGACTGTGACACGGTGTTGGCCCCACCCTGCTCCCCATGCAGCTCCTCCAATAGGAACATAGCACGGCCCCTTCCGGCCCCTGTCAGGCTGATAAATACAGCCCTCTCCCTGCAACTCTCTCTCTCTCTCTCTCTCTTTTCTTTTTTCCCCATTACAGATCCTCTCTGTAGCAGCCCCCTTTAATAAAATCTCTTGGTCCTGG
>NW_007059199.1:0-690 GCF_000164805.1 Carlito syrichta
CCCCGACAGATATTTGCTACTGTTATTCCCATCCCCCTCCCCCCCATAGTTTCCCAGTACCATCCGTCATTTTCTCATAGTATTGCATTGGATGTTCAAGGTCCATTATATGAGTGAGAACATGTGATATTTGGATTTTTGTTTTTGTGAGAGGTCACTCAGTATTATAGACTCTAGTTCCATCCAGGTTGCAGCGAAATTCATGATTTTGTTCTTTTTTATGGCTGCGTAGTATTCCATCGTGTATATGTACCACATTTTTTTAATCCAGTCCTCTTTTGATGGGCAGCATGGTTGTTTCCAGGTTCTTGCTATTGTGAACAATGCTGCGATAAACATATGTGTGCAGGTATCTTTTTTATAGAGTGATTTGTGTTCTTCAGGGTATATTCCCAGTAGGCGGATTGCAGGGTCATATGGAAGGTCAATTTTTAGAGCTTTTAGGAATTGCCACACTGCTTTCCACAGAGGTTGCACTAGTTTACACTCCCACCAACAGTGTAGAAGTGTTCCCTTTTCACCACACCCTTTCCAGCAGCTGTCATTTTCTGAGTTGTTGATAATTGCCATTCTGACTGGAGTTAGGTGGTATCTCAGTGTGGTTTTGATTTGCATCTCCCTGATGATTAGTGAGGTTGAGCATTTCTTCATGTGTTTGTTGGCTGCTCAAATGTCTTCTTTTGTGAAGTG
>NW_007059200.1:0-822 GCF_000164805.1 Carlito syrichta
CATTAAATCTGTAGATTCTCTTAAGTAAGATGGTCATATTCACAATTTTGATTCTACCAATTCATGAGCCTAGGACACTTTCCACTTGTTTGTGTCATCTTTGATTTCTTTGAGCAGTGTTTTGCAGTTTTTATTGTAAAGGTCTTTCACATCTCTTGTTAGGAAAATGTCAAGGTATTTCATTTTTTTTGGCTATTGTGAATGGGATTGTGCTTCTTATTTGGGTTTTTGTTTGTTTATTATTGGTGTAAAGAAATGTGATTGTCTTTTGCACATTTGTTTTATACCCTGAGACTTTTTCCAAATCTTTTATCAGTGCAAGGAGGGTTTTGACAGATTTTCTTGGGTTTTCAATGTATACAATCATGTCATCTGCAAAGAGAGATAACTTGACTTCCTCTTTTCCTTTTTGGATACCTCTGATCACCTTCTTTTTTCTGATTGCTCTAACCAGGACTTCCAAAACTATAGTGATCAGGAGGAATGAGAGTGGGCATCCTTGTCTTGTTCCAGCTTTCAGGGGAAATGGTTCCAATTTTTGTTTGTTTAGGAGTATGATGGCTGTGGGTTTCTCATAGATGGCTTTTCTATTTTGAGGTATGTTCCATGTATGCCTAGATGTTTGGGAATTTTTATCAAGAAGCAGTGTTGGATTTTGTCAAAAGCTTTTTCTGCATCTAATGCTATAATGAGGTAGCCTTTGCTTTGACATCTGTTGGTGTATTTAATTACATTTGTGGTCTTGTGAATGTTGAACCTGTCTTGCATTCCAGGGATGAAGCCTACTTGGTCATGTTGGATGATTTTTGAGAGGTGTTATTT
>NW_007059201.1:0-794 GCF_000164805.1 Carlito syrichta
CATGACACATTTTGATTTCTCATGCTTAAGGTAGGACTACATTTAGCGAAAACAACAACAACAACAACAAAAATCAAGGGACCCAGCTCTCAGCCCACACGTGATTTAAGTTCTCAGCCCACACGTGACTTAGTAAGAACCAGTAATTGGAATCAGGGTTTGTAGACCTTGAGCAGGATGCTGACAAAAACACCCCTTCCAGCTCTCTGGCCCAACCTCAGTGATACCGACTCCTGGGATCTGACGTCTGGCTTCAACATTAATCCTGGTTGCCACCAATATTCTGACACACATTCAGCCTGCGGTAAGAGTTAAGCATGTTTCTTCCTGGTTCTCTCCAAAACCAACTTGTGCAGGACATCAGGTGGAGAGAAGAACTGAAACCTGGGCTATAGTGTACAAACAATTATCTTAGCCTTTGCAGTGGAAGTACATCACATTCTGTTTCTTTTATTTCTGCAAATGATGCTAATTCCTGCCAGTGTTAAGTTTCAGATTTACCCTATTTGTTTAACTAAATTGTCATTAAATTGCTCTGAGGAGTTACTTATAAATAATTTATTGATCATGGTATGCCTGTTCACAATATACTCAGATGTCACATTTATAAGTGAAAGCATTTTAAAATTAGATGTCAGTCTTTATTTTCATCATTTCCACTTGTTTGAGGAGCAAATTATCTGTTACAATTATTTTCTATACATCTACATAGATCTAAATATGCCAAGGATATATGTACTAAGATATATAACT
The DNA here is from genome assembly GCF_000164805.1 of Carlito syrichta. Taxonomy (NCBI): domain Eukaryota; kingdom Metazoa; phylum Chordata; class Mammalia; order Primates; family Tarsiidae; genus Carlito; species Carlito syrichta. Next base: position 754 of record NW_007059201.1, read on the forward strand.
ATGCCAAGAAAGCAGAGAAAAATAGGTCATTTTTTCTTCAC
>NW_007059202.1:0-809 GCF_000164805.1 Carlito syrichta
CCCATCGCCCCCTGGGTGGCAGCGTAGAGCTGCACATGGGCAAAGCGTGTCCCATGAGAGAACTCTTAGTTCAAACAGAGGCGCTCTGCACAGCCGAAGTCCAAATGAGAAGAAAACCGCGAGACTCAGACTCATGTGTTGCAGCATGCACCAAGTGAGAATAACATAGATAGCCCCTAAAGAGCGCTGCACATTTTGAAAAGCTCCTTCCCCGGGAAGATGCACATGCACAACAAGCCTCACAGAGGCCGTCTACGCTTATTCAGCAAGGCCAACGCGAGAGTGACTGCATTTCCTAGCCTAGAGAAACGCCAAGGGGTAAAAGGTTTCAGGGCTCAAACAGAAGGCAAGCACTGCTTTTCTACAAGTGAGTGTGTAGCACTCATTTCACTCAGTCTGACACCATTGACATGCTCATTCCTACATGTGAAGTATCGACATAACATGCTCGGCTATGCTCATTCAAGCCGTACCTTGAGAATCGTGTATTACACCGTACAGCACACAAGAACCAAACTACTGGAAAATACATCACAATGCAGTAAACATTTGACACAGCATTCCCCAAGCTGATGCACACTCACAGGCAGCAAGCCAAGCCTGTCAGCTCTTCCTCGTAAATGCCAACGGAAGAGCAATGGCTTTGGATAGGAGACGGACAGGTCAAATCAAAAACACTTTAGAAATCAGTAGGTGAACAAATCATGCTATCCCAAAGATGACAGCGAACCGGTCATGTGGCTCAGTGTGGCACCATGGAGTTGTGCACTTATGTATACAGGAAACGTAGCATACAGCTCTGCTAGTCC
>NW_007059203.1:0-1502 GCF_000164805.1 Carlito syrichta
CGTTCTGTTCCCGAAGACCGGCAGTCAACCACATTCAAAGTACTTCAGGTCATTAGTCTTCTCTTGCTGACGTTTATTGCATCTTCCTCTACTTTCCCTCACAGGGCTAGAGACAGAAACTTTAAAGATTCTCATTGTTCCCACCAGATCTCCATTCTTTTGAATGCTTTAAAAAAACACCTCAAAGGAGGATTTGACTCTTTGTTCACCACGGAAACACCTTCCCATTCATGTAAGGAATGTGCTTGTTTATAAATGATGATACATCATCACCAATTCACTTGGCTTCCATAACCTCATTTCCTTCCTGTGTCTGTCCAGTCACAAATCCATTGCTACCCTGGGGTAGTATATTAACCCAAATCACAGTCTGAATGGCACTTTTTGGCTTGGGTTCCTCTCATTTGTTTATCTTTGGCTGAGCTAGGAAATGCAACTGGAAAATGATTCAGCACAAGCTGTTCAGCTGGGAGCCCTCTCTCTGTCTCATCCAACTCTACCCTGAAATGATCTGAAGTGGCCAGTATAGGATGAAGCAATGCTTATATGGCCCACAGGTGGGGTTTATTTAAGTGTATGCCCCATGGTCTTTCTGAGTCAGCACAGAAAATATTAATACATGACTCTACCCCCAAGCCACAGAGAGTAAGAGCAACACAGCCCCACAACTTGATGCCATGTTTGGGATCTTCTGAGTCCTGATATAGCCCTAAGTTGCCGTGTTTGGGTCTACTAGTCAAGATATAGCATGAGAAGTGAGGTCACAGGTGTACAAAAAAGAGTCCTGTACATAAACTCAAGAATGAGTCCAAGGCCTGGCACTGAGATTAAAGAGTTTGATTCAACAATTCTTTTATGTCAAAGTCAATGTCAAAACACTTACACTTATACCCAGCTTCATCAGACAAGACAAAATTGGGGTTTCACTTAAAGAATCATCTGACACCCTCAGTAATGAAAGGAAACAGAGGAATCCTAATCAATTTTCCTTTTTTAAATGGCAAGTTAAACTCTTGCCCATTTTTGAACTACTGTTCTATTCAGAGAACTATTATTCATAAGTTAAGTATCCATTTCTAAGTTCTTATGAACATCATGCAGGAGACAGCCATGGAGTACCCAAGCGTTAAGCAAAAGTGCTGGCCTTGTGGTCTGCATCACTTCCCAGGGAATAAACCGGTTTTGCTCAGGCATCGTAGAAGCATTGCTGCAAATGCCACCAGCATTATTCAAAGCAGAATAAGCCACATGATGCTCTCTGTCCACGTACTCTTGGCCTGTTATCCTTCCTTTCATCATTACTAATCTCTTAACTAGAACCTTTACAACTTTTTAAAGTCCAAGGTTTTACAGCAGCATTTTAAGGTAAGGAATTTTGAGAAAATAAGATTTAAAGACTCACCCTTTAATGAGAGTGAAAAAGAAAACCACAAGCTAGATATTTAGCAAAAGAGCCAGGTGCAATGGCCTGTAATCCCAACACTTTGGGAGGCTGAGGAGGG
>NW_007059204.1:0-666 GCF_000164805.1 Carlito syrichta
CCCGCTGGGCTCCAACGATCCTTCCACCTCAGCCTTCCGAGTAGCTGGAATTACAGGCGCACGCTACCACGCCCAGCTAATGTTTTGATTTATTGTAGAGATGAGGTCTCGCTGCCCAGTCGGGTCTCGAACCCACGGGCTCAGGCAATCCACTCACCTCAGCCTCCCAAAGGTGTGGGATGACAGGTTGAGCCACCGAGCCCGGCTCACCATGATTATTTAGATGCTTGAAAACTTGGTCTCATATTTTCAATTTCATAAGTCAAATGTTAAAAACAAATTCTAGATTCTGCCTGAGATGCACATTTCAAGGAAAGCCCATTTATACTGTCCTTTAATGGAGAGAGAAATGTGTCAATTCTATAATGAAATATCCTAAATAGCAGATATTTGGGGAAAGATGTGTGTCATACACTGGCAATCCACATACCCTTTCATCTGTTCTAATCCATTGTTGATTGGTCAAGATTTTGACCATTTTTGAAGCTCAAATATCTTAGGCAACTACTTACATTTTTCAGTGCTACCTGAATATTCTTTTTTCAGTTAGTAGCTGATGAGTGCTTTTAGACAAACCTTTTTTTCCCCCTAAAACTGAATTCTCACAATAAGGAAGTCTCATACTCAATGCTGGTCATTAAAACTCAGGTTTTATTACCACCATTT
>NW_007059205.1:0-696 GCF_000164805.1 Carlito syrichta
CTTTTAATTGTCTACTTTTGAGTACATAATTTTACAAAATTATGCATTCCATTTCATTCCATTCCATTCCGTTACTTTTGATTCATTCCATTGCATTCAATTACGTTACTCTCCATTCCATTCCATTCCATTCCATTCCATTCCATTCCATTCCATTCCATTCCATTCCATTCCATTCCTTTCCATTCCACTCAGTTAAAATGCATTCCTTTGAATTACTCTCCATTCCATTCCATTCCATTCCGTTACTCTCCATTCCATTCCATTCTATTCCATTCCATTCCATTAAATTCCATTCCAATCTCTAACTCTCCATTCCATTCCATTCCCTTACTCTACATTCCATTCTATTCCATTCCTTTATACTTCATTCCATTCCTTTACACTTCACTCCATTCTGTTCCGTTGCTTTACTCTCAATTCCATTGCATTCCTTTCCGTTTCTCTCCATTCCATTCCATTCCTTTGCATTCCAATCCATTCCCTTCTATTTCGTTACTCTCCATTCCATTCTATTCTATTCCATGCCATTCCATTCTGTTGCGATGCATTCCATTCCATTCCATTCCATTCCGTTACTTTTCATTCATTCCATTGCATTCCATTCCATTACTCTCCATTCCATTCCACTCCATTTCCATTCCATTCCATTCCGTTCCATTCCATTCAGTTAAATAACATTTCTTTCAATTTCTC
>NW_007059206.1:0-1046 GCF_000164805.1 Carlito syrichta
GGGCATGCTCTTCATCATTCAAATACACAATTTTCCATGAAACTTGAGGATAAATGGCCTTAATAAATCCCATTTTTCTGAAGAAAAATAAAATAACAGGTTGGTGACACAGGAGCGGTGATAAATACCATTTTTAATTTTTCAGTGTCACTGTTATCTCTTTCCTCCTGCCTGGCTGCTGATAGATGGTCTCCCTGCAAGCCCAACCTGGAATGCTGTGCGTTGCAGGGGAGGCCAGACCTCCCAGGAGGCTATCTCCTGAGTTCAGGAAGTATGGAGTCAACTGTTGCCATCAATCACTGTCAGGAAGCAAAACATCCCAATCCGTGGAACCCCTAAAATCCAGTCTCAAACCAGTCTACAGTTCCTCTTTCTCTTCAGTGGAATGATCTGAAATCCTGAATTATTGCATCACTTTTCTCATTTATTTATTTTCTGAAGACTCAAGTCTTAAATCCAGGTGTTGATCAGACTCAAGTTGAAAGGGACACATTAAGGATACAGGAATGATTTATAAGCTTCAAGGCTCTCAAAGAAGTTCTGGAAAATGCAGTTGGAAGACAGCTTGTCAAACTGGTTTAGCCAAAGGTAAATGAGTTGTACTGTACAAAATCTGCCCATAAAACTTTCTAGCTTGTATGTATCTGGTACTGATGAACATAACTGAGCATTTCAGAGACTGTGAGTGACCTGAGATGTTATATCACAGGGTGCCACAGCTAGAAGTCCACAGGAGGCATAGCTCAGGTGGCATTTGGAGGTCCCATTTCTTGTGCTGAGGTGAGTCTCAGAATTCCATCTCTGAGAACAAGGCAAGAGAACCCAACACAAGAGAGGTGCTAGAAAATGCTCTACTGGTACTTCACTGTCTTCATCTGCTTAAGTCTCTGTTTGGTGAAAGGAGGGGCCCTGTGTACTTGGGGTAGAAATCCTGCAGAATGAATTACAAGCCTTGAGCATGCCCAGCCCATCCACAAGAACTCACAGGCAGTGAGCGATGCTGTGCTGAAGCCTGCAAGTATGGAGAGTCTGTGCCTTTTCATTTT
>NW_007059207.1:0-879 GCF_000164805.1 Carlito syrichta
TTCAGGGTATATTCCCAGTAGGGGGATTGCAGGGTCATATGGAAGGTCAATTTTTAGAGCTTTTAGGAATCGCCACACTGCTTTCCACAGAGGTTGCACTAGTTTACACTCCCACCAACAGTGTAGAAGTGTTCCCTTTTCACCACACCCTCTCCAGCAGCTGTTATTTTTTGAGTTGTTGATAATTGCCATTCTGACTGGAGTTAGGTGGTATCTCAGTGTGGTTTTGATTTGCATCTCCCTGATGATTAGTGAGGTTGAGCATTTCTTCATGTGTTTGTTGGCTGCTCGAATGTCTTCTTTTGTGAAGTGTCTGTTCATGTCTTTTGCCCATTTTATAATGGGGTTGTTTGTTTTCTTCTTTTCAGTACGCTTCAGTTCCTTGTAGATCCAGGATGTTAAGCCTTTGTCAGACCTAGAGTTGGCAAATACTTTTTCCCAGTCTGTAGGCTGTCTCCCTGCTCTCTTGATGGTTTCTTTGGCTTTGCAGAAGCTTGTCAGTTTAATAAGGTCCCATTTGTCTATCTTCTCTCTTAAGTCCTGTGGGTTTCGGGTTTTGTACAGAAATTGGATGCCAGTTCCCGTACCACAGTTTTTAAAAAATCCAGTCCTCTTTCGATGGGTAGCACAGTTGGTTCCATGTTTTTGCCATTGTAAATAATGCTGCAATAAACATGCGTGTGCAGGTATCCTTTTCATAGTCATTTGAGTTCCTTTTTCCTAGAAGGGGGTTTGAGGGGTTGTATGGGAGGTCAATTTTTAGATCTTTTAGGAATCACCACACTGTTTTCCACAGAGGCTGTACTAGTTTGCACCCTTACCAAGTGTAAAAGTGTTTCCTTTTCATCGCATCCCCCTCCAGCATCTGTTGTGTTTTAA
>NW_007059208.1:0-772 GCF_000164805.1 Carlito syrichta
TGCTCGTGGATCGGAAGAATCAACATTGTGAAGATGTCCATCTTACCTAAGGCAATCTACAAATTCAATGCAATACCCATTAAATTACCAACAACATTCTTCTCAGACCTAGAAATACAAAAGAGCCAGAACATTCCTCAGTAAAAAAAACAAAGCAGGTGGTATCACAATACCAGACTTCAAACTTTACTATAAAGCTACAATCATCAAAACAGCTTGGTATTGGTACAGGAACAGGTATATAGATCAATGGAACAGAATTGAGATTCCAGAAGCAAAACCTCAATTCCTCAACCAACTCATCTTCGACAAAGCCCCCACCACCTACCAGTGGGGAGAAGAAAACCTATTCAGTAAATGGGGCTGGGAAAACTGGTTGACCACATGCAGAAGATTGAAACAGGACCCTTATCTATCCCCATGCACAAAGGTTAACTCCAAATGGATCAGAGACCTAAATGTAAAACCTCAAACCATAAGAACCTTAGAAAAGGAAGGAAATACTCTCATGGAAATCGGAACTGGCATCCAATTCCTGTACAAAACCCGAAACCCACAGGACTTAAGAGAGAAGATAGACAAATGGGACCTTATTAAACTGACAAGCTTCTGCAAAGCCAAAGAAACCATCAAGAGAGCAGGAAGACAGCCTACAGACTGGAAAAAGTCTTTGCCAACTCTAGGTCTGACAAAGGCTTAACATCCTGATCTACAAGGAACTGAACGTACTGAAAAGAGAAAACAAACAACTCCATTATAAAATGGGCAAAGA
>NW_007059209.1:0-476 GCF_000164805.1 Carlito syrichta
CCCGCGGGCTCAGTCAATCCACTCACCTCGGCCTCCCAAAGTGCTGGGATTACAGGTTGAGCCACCGAGCCCGGCCTTATTTTTATTTTTACTTTTGTGTTTTACCTTTAGCCAGGGTCTCATTCTGTTGCCCAGGCTGGAGTGCAGTGGCATGATCATGGCTCACCTTAGCCTTGACCTCCTGGGCTCAGGTGACCCTTTTGCCTCAGCTTCCCGACTGACTGGGACTACAGGTACATGCCACCATGCCCGGCTAATTGTTTGATTTTTTTTTTGTGTAGAGATGAGGTCTTACTGTGTTGCCTAGGCTAGTCTTGAACGCCTAACCTCAAGCAATCCTCCCACCTCAGCCTCCCAGAATGCTGGGGTCACAGGCATGGGCCACTGTGCCAAGCCAATATTTTTAACAAATATTGGCTTGCATCTGCTAAACAGGCAGTGGAGCATGTGCTTGTGCTAGGACTCCCCACCCCTTG
>NW_007059210.1:0-1110 GCF_000164805.1 Carlito syrichta
CACAATACCACCAATAACTGTCACTGCTGTGACACAGTGCACATTGCTGCCAGTGAATTATGAATATATTGTAATCTGCTTTCTTTATATCCAATGCTTAATTTTCAATTCCACAGGGAGGAACTTTTAATTTACAAAGTCCAGTTCCCATATTGGAACCTTAGCTGTTACAGCGTGATGAGATGGTATATATGGTCTCTTTCTCCTGTAGTGTAAACATTTATATTGCCATTTGCATTTTCATAACAGCAATAAGACCCACAAGATTAAAACTGAATGCCTCATCTCTTTCCCAAGTCCTGCTCCCTGCAAGTCTTCTTCTTTCTTTAATCTGTCAGTAAATCCACCACCAGATTCACAGTGGTTCAAGTTGCACACTTCCTGTTCATCGTTAATGTCTTTGTCTCTTTTCTTTGATTCTTTAAATCTTTGTCTTTAAATATTACCCTTACATCCATTTTCACTGTCATTTATCTTAATTCAGACTATATATGGGTGAGGGGAGATGATATAGATTAATAATGGACCTAAAATGCAGATTTTTAAGCCAGTCTCGGTGGCTCAGCCTGTAATCCCGTGCCTTTGGGAGGCTGAGGTGAGTGGATTGCCTGAGCCCGCGGATTCGAGACCCGCCTGGGCAGGCGAGACCTCATCTCTACAATAAATAAAAAAAAAAATTAGTCGGGAGTGGTAGTGTGCACCTGTAGTTCCAGCTACTTGGAAGGTTGAGGTGGAAGGATCACCGGAGCCCAGCAGGTTAAGGCTGCGGTGACCGGGAGCGGCCCCTGCACTCCCTTCTGGGCAACAGAGTGAGACTCCAACTCAAAAAAAAAAAAAAGGCAGATTTTTATATGAGTCCAAATTCTGTCCCTTTTTATTTATTTGACCTTGGGCAAGTTAGTTAGCATCTTTCCATTTTAATGCCATTGACTTTTTAAAAAAGGAACAATAATAATAATGTCTACCTTAAAGAGTGGTTGGAATATTTAAATAAGATAATATGTAGAGTGCAATTAGTACAGTGTCTGACATCATAAGATATCAGGTAACGTTAGCATCTGATAGTTTCCATCTTTTCATCCAATTACTGCAATGCTTTTGTAATTTGTT
>NW_007059211.1:0-38329 GCF_000164805.1 Carlito syrichta
GGCAAAGACTTTTCCCAGTCTGTAGGCTGTCTCCTGCTCTCTTGATGGTTTCTTTGGCTTTGCAGAAGCTTGTCAGTTTAATAAGGTCCCATTTGTCTATCTTCTCTCTTAAGTCCTGTGGGTTTCGGGTTTTGTACAGGAATTGGATGCCAGTTCCGATTTCCATGAGAGTATTTCCTTCCTTTTCTAAGGTTCTTATGGTTTGAGGTTTTACATTTAGGTCTCTGATCCATTTGGAGTTAACCTTTGTGCATGGGGATAGATAGGGGTCCTGTTTCAATCTTCTGCATGTGGTCAGCCAATTTTCCCAGCACCATTTACTGAATAGGTTCTCCTCTCCCCATTGGTAGGTGGTGGGGGCTTTGTCGAAGATGAGTTGGTTGAGAAATTGAGGTTTTGCTTCTGGAATCTCAATTCTGTTCCATTGATCTATATGCCTGTTCCTGTACCAATACCAAGCTGTTTTGATGATTGTAGCTTTATAGTAAAGTTTGAAGTCTGGTATTGTGATACCACCTGCTTTGTTTTTTTTGCTGAGGATTGTTCTGGCTGTTCTTGGATGTTTGTGTTTCCATATGAATTCCTGTGTTGTTTTTTCTAGGTCTGAAAAAAATGTTGTTGGTAATTTAATGGGTATTGCATTGAATTTGTAGATTGCCTAAGGTAAGATGGACATCTTCACAATGTTGATTCTTCCGATCCATGAGCATGGGATATTTTTCCACTTGTTCATGTCGGCTTTGATTTCTTTGAGCAGTGTTTTGTAATTTTCATTGTAAAGGTCTTTCATGTCTCTGGTTAGGAAGATGCCAAGGTATTTCATTTTTTTTGTGGCTATTGTGAATGGAACTGTGTTTTTTATTTGGGTTTCTGTTTGTTTATTATTGGTGTAGAGAAATGCGATTGTCTTTTGTACATTTATTTTGTATCCTGAGACTTTGCCAAAGGCTTTTATCAATGTAAGGAGACCTTTGACAGATTCTCTTGGGTTTTCAAGGTACACCATCATATCATCTGCATAGAGAGATAACTTGACTTCCTCTTTTCCTATTTGAATACCTCTGATTGCCTCCTCTTCTCTGATTGCTTTAGCCAGGACTTCCAATACTATGTTGAACAGGAGGGGAGAGAGTGGGCATCCTTGTCTAGTTCCAGTTTTCAGGGGAATTGGTTCCAATTTTTGTCCATTTAGGAGTATGCTGGCTGTGGGTTTCTCGTAGATGGCTTTTACTATTTTGAGGTATGTTCCCCGTATGCCTAGATGTTCAAGGGTTTTTATCAAGAAGGGGTGCTGGATTTTATCAAAAGCTTTTTCTGCATCTAGTGATATGATCATGTGGTTTTTGTTTTGACATCTGTTGATGTATTTAATTACATTTATGGTTTTACGAATATTGAACCAGCCTTGCATGCCAGGAATGAAGCCTACTTGGTCATGATGGATGATTTTTGAGATGTATTGCTGAATCCGGTTTGCTAGGATCTTGTTGAGAATTTTAGCATCTATGTTCATCAAAGATATTGGCCTGTAGTTCTCTTTCTTTGTTGGATCTTTACCTGGCTTGAGTATCAATGTGATGTTGGCTTCGTAAAATGATTTGGGGAGAGTTCCATCTTTTTCAATCACCTGGAATACCTTCAGTAGGATTGGTATCAGCTCCTCCTTAAATGTCTTGTAGAATTCTGCTGGAAAGCCATCTGGACCAGGGCTTTTTTTGTAGGAAGTTTTCTTATTATGTGGTCGATTTCCTTGATTGTTATTGGTTTATTTAGGGTCTTAATTTCTTCTTGTTCCAACCTAGGTAGGTTGTGTGATGTCAGAAAGTCTTCCATTTCCTTCTGGTTTTCAAGTTTGTTTCCATACAAGTGTACATAGTAGTCTCTAATGATCTTTTGTATTTCTTCAGGGTCAGATGTGACTTCATCTTTTGTGTTTCTGATTATGCTTATTTGGTTTTTTTCTCGTTTTTTCTTGGTCAGTCTAGCTAGGGGACCATCAATCTTGTTTACCCTTTCGAAGAACCAGCTTTTTGTTTCATTGATTTTTTGTATTATCTTTTTGTCTTCTATGTCCTGGATTTGGGCTTTTATTTTGGTGATCTGGATTCTTCTGCTGAAATTAGGGTTTTTGTGGTCTTGCTTTTCCAGCTTCTTTAGGTGGCTTGTTAGGTTGTCAATTTCTGTTCCTTCCATTTTCCTCATGTGTGTTTGTAGGGATATAAATTCCCCTCTTATTACAGCTTTTAAGGCATCCCAGAGATTTTGGTAAGATGTTTCTTTATTTTCATTTGTTTCCAGGTATCTTTTGATCTCTATTTTGATGTCATCATTGACCCAGGAGTTATTTAGCATCATGCTGTTTAGTGTCCATGTCTTTGTGGGTTTTGGAGAGACTTTGTTGGTGTCAATGTTTATTTTTATTCCACTGTGGTCCGAAAAGGTGCATGGCAGAATTTCAGTCCTTTTAACTTTGCTTATACTTGATTTGTGTCCAATTATGTGGTCGATCTTAGAATATGTTCCATGTGGTGATGAGTAGAATGTGTATTCTGTGGTCTTTGGATGGAGTGTTCTATAGGTATCAATTAAGTCCATTTGGTCCAGAGTCTCATTGAGGTTCCGGATCTCCTTGCTGATTTTTAGTCCTGATGATCTGTCTAAGGTTGTGAGTGGTGTATTAAAGTCCCCAGTTATTATGGTGTTAGAATCAATGTCTTTCTTTAGTTTTCCTAGAAGTTGCTTTATGAATGTTGGTGCGCCTATGTTGGGTGCATATATGTTTAGGATAGATATTTCTTGTTGATGGAATGAACTTTTTATCATTATGTAGTGGTCCTCTGTATCTTTTTTAATTTTTGATAGCTTAAATGGTATTTTGTCTGAAATTAGGATCGCGACTCCTCCTTTCTTTTGTGTTCCATTCGCCTGAAAATTTGTTTCCCATCCTCTTACTTTGAGTCTGTGTATGTCCTTTCTAGTGAGATAGGTCTCTTGAAGGCAGTATATTGTTGCCTGGTGATATTTTATCCATTTTGTCATTCTATGTCTTTTCAGTGGTGCGTTTAGTCCATGAAATGTGAGAGTTCATCCCTATCATGGAGTTCTTATTGAGTTATTGTTCTTCCACTTGGTTTTTTCTTTTTTCTTTTTCTTTTTTTTTTTTTTTTTTGTCTTTCTTTTGCTTTTGGGGTTGGTTCGTGTATATTTTATTCTTTTCCCTGTACTCTTGTGAAGAACGTTGTTCTTATTTCCTTTTCTTCTGTGTTTAGTACTTTCTTGAGTGTTTCATGTAGAGATGGTTTTGTGGCTGCATAAGTTCTTAGGGATTGGATATCTGGGAAAGATTTTAATTCTCTCTCACTGATGAAGCTTAGCTTGGCTGGGTAGGTTATTCTTGGTTGAAATTGTTTATCCTTTAGGACTTTGAAGATAGGGCTCCAAGCTCTCCTAGCCTGCAGGGTTTCTGCAGATAAATCTGCTGCTATTCTGATTGGTCTTCCATGGTGGGTGATCTGGCCTTTTTCTCTTGCGGCCTTTAGGATTTTTTCTTTTGTGCCTACTTTATTTAGGCGAATTATTATGTGTCTAGGAGTTGGTCTTCTCATTTGTTGTCTTGCGGGGGTTCTCTGAATCTCTCGTGTTTGAATTTTTGTATCACTGATTAGATAAGGGAAATTTTCTTGAATGATCTCATGGAAAGTTTGTTCCAATGTGGTCTCTGTTTCTCTTTCTGCCTCAGGGAGTCCGATTATTCTTAGGTTAGGCCTCTTGAGGTAGTCACTCATCTCTTGAAGGTTTTGTTCTGTCTTTTTTAGCTTATTTTCTGTGTTTTTAAGAGTTTGGGTTATTTCTATATTTTGGTCCTCAAGCTCTGAGATTCTTTCTTCTGCTTGGGTAATTCTGCTTTCCATGCTTATCAATTTGTTATTTATTTCATTCACAGTATTCTTTTTTACTGTTATCTCAGATATCAGCTCCTTCCTAGTTTCTTCTTGTGTCTCCTCAATTCTTTTTAGTCTCTCCATTATTGTTTTGATATCTACATTTGCATTTTGAGACCCTTCATTCTGGGGACTTTTCATTGTTTGTATTCCAAAGTCAATTTTCTCAGTGTCTGCTCTCCCAGGCGTCTGGGAGAGACCCATACTCTTCTTTTGGTTTTTCTTCATTTCTGTAGATTTTTCTCCCTTTACCCCTTTCCCTCCCCCTCTTCAATTCTGTTTTTGAGGGAAGGTGGGGTTGCTTTTATTTCTCTTCTGCAATGACCTGTTCTTCCTTATGAGGGTCTTCTGGTTTTGTTCACTTTTCCCTCTGCTTTACAGTCTGTCTATTCAGCAGTTTGCAGTCTTGGTCCCCAATACACGCTGTGTGTCTCTGAGTCGCTGTGGAGGTCTCTGCGTTCTGGGTTTGCCAACATTCCAGCTTCTTTCTATTTTTTAAAAATATTTTGTAATCCAAAAGAATATATTCTCAGGCTGTAACCCAGAGATTGCGATTTTTCGATCTACATTTGCTCTAAACACAATTAAGCCAAGGTATATCTCTGCCTTCCTGGATAGCTTGAAACCTCCCCTACCCTCTTGCCAGCTCAGTTGCTGTAGAAGCCCCTGCACAACTCCAGGCCCACTTCCACCAGAGACAGACAGAGGGATAACACTCTGGAAGCAGACATAGAACTCTGGGAGGGGTAGAAGAATAGCAACAGTTACTACTAATTGAGCACGTACTACCTACTTGGCATCATGCTGCAGACATTTGAGGTGCATCAGCTCATTTACTTCCCCACAAAAATCCTGCAAAGGAAGTATTGTTATCTCCACTTCCCAGATGACAAAACTGTGCTTAAAGTTGCATAGCCACCGGGCTCGGTGGCTCAGTCTGTAATCCCGCGCCTTTGGGAGGCTGAGGTGAGGGGATTGCCTGAGCCCACGGGTTCGAGACCTGCCTGGGCAGCGAGACCTCATGTCTACAATAAATCAATAAATCAGCCGGGCGTGGTAGTGCATGCCTGTAATTCCAGCTACTTGGAAGGCTGAGGTGGAAGGATCGCCAGAGCCCAGCAGGTCGAGGCTGCGGTAGCTGGGAGCAGCCACTGCACTCCAGTCTGGGCGACAGAGTGAGATTCCAACTCAAAAAAAAAAAAAAAAAGTTGCATAGCCAGGGGAGCAGGAGGGTTGGCTTTTGAGCCCAAATCCATCACGTTCCCGAGACCATGTTCCTTCTGTTCCACCACATTGCTTGGTTGCAACTCAGGGAAACTCTCTGGGGAGAGTGCACTGGTAGCTCATCTGGGGAGGGATTAACCCAGTGGGCATTTTCTTTTCCTACCATGAATCCAAAGAAAAAAGGACGCTCAGCCCCGTGGGGAACAAACCAGTCTGGAGCCCATAGACCTGAATTTTAGTACTGCTTTGTCATGGGACTTTGGACAGGTGGCTCCCTCCTGGGCCTCAGTTTTCCCACCTGTAGAATGAGAGATTTCTATTCAGTGACCTCAAAAGGCCTCCAGCATTCACAAACCTGAGAAGCCCTGCCTGTGCTCACTCAAGGACACAGGGATTACTTGGAATTTTGTCCTACAGCTGTTCTGCACCCATGTCCTCTCTGTCAGCTGGCATGGGGCACTATTAAGGTAAATTATGACAAGGATGTGGGATAAATGTGCTCCCCAGCAGCCCTGGGAGGCAGAGTCTGGGCTCCTGCTAATGAGAAGAAGGAGTTAGGGTGCATACCAGCCCTGAAACTCTAAGAGAGAGGCTCTGACCACCTTTCTTGGTAGTGCCCCTTTCTCAGCCCACATACACAGTGGTCACATCATTACCCAACTTAAAACCCTTACCTTTCAGGGCTTTCTATAATTTGCAGAAATCTAAACCCCTTATAATGTGTCTCCAAAGTCCCTCCAGCCTCTGCCCACCCCTCCAGCCTCATCATCTCTGCCTGTGGTTGACCAGCATGGACCTTATATCCCATTGATGGAGAACCATCCACAAAAACACTCCATGCTCTTTGATGCCTGCCTCTGTGTATCTGTACCCACTGTTCCCTCTGCCTGGCATACCTTCTTTATCTCATCTACCTAGCAAAGACCTAGTCATACTTCCAAATATTGCTCAAAGGTCATGGCCTTTATGAAAACCTTCCCTGTGCCATCCTACCAACATCTAAGGAATAGTTAGCTATTCCACACAACATCACAACATTTTTTACATTCATAAATTCCTCAGCAAATATTCATTGAGCACCATACATGCTGGGAAAATTGAGATAAGTAAGACCTGATCCCTGCCTTGAAGCATTCACAGAAAGAATGGGGTCTTGGCATTTTTGGTCACACTCCTAAGAGATACATCATTCTCCTTGTAGGCTTACTTTCCTTATGGATCACGGACCATCTCTGTATGCTCCTGACACCTACCTCTCCAGATAATGCCTGCTTTAGACTCCACTAGCCCTTGTCTCACCAGAGACTGGGAGCTCCCTGAAGGCAAGGATTGTGTCTTTCGGATTCTGTATCCCCAGTGCCTTGCTTACAGAAGAATTTGATAAATGTGTGCTGTTGGGAGAAAGAATGGATATTACACTTTAACACTCCCCCCACCATCCTTACTCACCTCTGCCAACATTCCCATTAAAAACTGCCCTGAGGGCCCTCCTTCTCCCTGAGGCTGTGAAGCTAGCCTGTGATCGGTGACAATGTCCATATCATTTCTAGCTGCAAACTTAGACACCCTAATCAAAGTAACAGCTCATGAAGGGGGTCAGGGCTAAGAAACAGATCAGGAAGCCATCTGCCTAGATGAGAGTGGATGAACAGATGAGAGAGGCCAGACAGAATTCTAGAATTTGGGGCTAAATAAATGAATGAGTAAATAAATGTGAATGGGCAAAGCTGGGGTGTTCCTGTGTTAAGAGTGCAGCACCAAACTGTCTTCAGTGTGGACATCACCAATCAGATTCTGTGTCCCTCATTTGAGGGGACTGCTAATCTGGGTGGAACTCCAAGTCATGATTTGATAACAGGAGCCTTTTGTCATCTCTCATCTCCTCTTCAAAGAGCCTAGTGGCAATTCTTGCTTTCTAAATGTTTATCCATGTGCTCAACAAATATTTATTCAACCACCTTGCTTGAGCTTCTTGATGGGCCTGAGAATGAATCTGGAGAAACCTGTTGGACCATCAGCCTCATTGTTCAGGAAATTTCTGGGAAAACATGGCCCTGGGTTTATATTTTACAGTCTTAGAAATGCTTTGGGAAGCCAGGGTTGGAAGTCACTGCCCAGAGGCGTCCTGTTCTCACCAAGAACCACCCCCTCCACTACCAGCTGGAAGCCATCAGGAATGAGAAGAGTTTCTATTCCACAACCTGGACTTTATGTTGGTTGCTCACTTGAGCTGTATCCAAAGTGCCATGAAAATGCCTACAGGCACCCCATGCCCTGCATCTAACTGCTGTCCCAGTAGCCTGTTTGAGGCTATAAAAAAGGCAAACAAGAATGCTTAGGTCCTACTGGTCCCAGTTAAGTCTTCGGCAGGATGTCTGGACCCCATTGGCTTCTGCAGAAGCGTAAGCCTTTGCCTTTGGCATAAATTGGCTACATTTCCAACATTTAGAGGGAATCCCACTACTGCTCACAATAAGAAATAGTATCCCTCTCCCCACCTCCAAATAAAAAGGCTCAGCCATTGGGTATGAGTCCCACCGCCTGCCTTTAACAACTCCTCTCAAGCTTCCAAATATAACTTCCTAAGTGCCTTTCAAAAGGGAGCATTCATTTGTCAATCTGACAGCCAGATCCATGGTTCTTAATATCTATGATTCACAGGTCTCATTAGAAATGGACACTTGCCCAGTTGGTTTTTTTCAAGGTAGAGGAGCAAATTCACTACAGGTGTTTTAGTGAATTCCAAATGGCCAGAGCTGGAGCCACAAAAACATGGCAGCATCCAGTTCCGCCCCACCGAAAAACAGGTGAGATGGTCAACTGTGTAGCTATTCCCTTTACCATCACAGGGTACACTGTTTCCTATAAATAGCCCCTAAAATAAGAATCAATTAAGCACCTACTAGCTTGGCTACTTAATCACTTGTTGCCACTCAGTCTCTAACATAGAAATATCTTCAGATCCCCAGATGGTTTCGCCAAGAGTCAGGTTTTCACATTTTTTTCTACACAATATGAGCTTGATTTTCTCAAGGTGGAGTTGATGGCAGGGGGTGGGGAAGGGATGAGAATGGTTCTTAAAAGAATTGCTGATTGGCTAGGATGAGCTAGGTATTGTGCTCAGCTCTGTTGGGGGACTCCGAAGATGAATCACATAAAAATATGCTCAAGTCTCAGGAGGAGATAAAATTATTCTTTGTCCTACTCCCTGCTGTCTTGCAGCCTCTCTCTCCTAACAGTCTCTAAAGAGTTCTCTATATAGTCGTTTCCTGCCCCCACCCCCACATCCATGGTTTTGCTTCCTGCAGTTTTAGTTACCCGCGGTTCATGGTGGCCCAAAAATATTAAATGGAAATCTCCAGAAATAAACAGTGCCTAAATTTTAAATTGCATGCCATTGTGAGTAGTGTGGTAAACCATGTCACCCAGAATGGGAACTGTCCCTGTGTCCAGCATATCCACACTATATACATTCACCACCCTCCTGCAAGTCACTTAGCAGCTGTTTTGGTTATCAGATTTACTATCATGGTATGGCATTACTTGTGTTCAAGTAACCATTATTTTACTTAATAATGGCTCCAAAGTGAAAGAGTAGTGATACTGGTATATTGCTATTCTATTTTATTATTAGCTATTCTTGTTAATCTCCTACTCTGCCTAATTTACAAATTAAACTTCATCAGAGGTTTGTATGTATGTATGTGTAAGAAAAAAACATAGTATATGTAGGGCTCAGTACTGTCTGTGGTTTTAGGCATACACTAGCGCTCTTGGAACACATCCGCTATGGACAAGGAGGGCTGCCATATCTGCTTGTCTCTACTTCCTCAGCTCCCTCATGGACCACAGGATGAAGTCCAGCATTCGCTTCACAGATCTTCCTGGTCTAACCCCTGCCTCCCTTATCAGCATCTCACTCTTCTCCCCCAGCCTCCCACACAGCGTGTCAGCGACATGAAACAGCACATTACCCCTGAGTGCCACACGCTTTCTCCTCTGTCTCTGCCAGCGACACCCTTCCCACCCTTTCTTCACCTAACTCACATGTGTCCCTTCTTCAAGACTCAGCTCAGATGTAGGCCATCCTGGAGTATTCCGTGGAAATCTCTACCATAAAATGTACACATTATGGCCATCTGTTTATTTATCTGTCTCCCCTACCAGATTGGGACTCTGAAGCTATGACTATCATATTTCTGTGCTTTTTTTCTCAGCATTTTACATGGTGCCTTACATATAGAAGATGCCTGATAAATTGCATTGAATGGAGTGAGTGAATAAAAGAAAGAGAGAACGGACTTTATCATATCACACCCTGTTCGATACCCATCAACATCATTCCTAGCCCATAGGATAAAGCCCAAATTCCACCTCCTGGCTCCAGCTGTCTCCTTTCCCAATGGTTATATCCCAGTGCTCTCCAGCACACACATTCCTCTCATCTACACAGTGACCTCAAGCCTTAAGCCTTCATTTCATGTTGATTCATTCATTTACTGTACATCTACTATGTGCCAGGCACTGTGTTAGGTGTGGGGGATACAACAGTGAACAAGACTGGCCTGGTTCTTCTCAGAGCTTACAGCTCTACAGAAGAGGCAGCCAATCAATCAATCTATCATAGACGAAGAGCTATATCTAGCTGGGTGAGGTGGTATACCACACTTGCAATCCCACCACTTTGGGAGGCCGAGGTGGGAGGATCATTTGAGGACGGGAGTTCAAGACCAGCCTGGGCAACATATCAAGAACTTGTTTACACACACACACACACACACACACACACACACACAAATTAATGGTTTTAAAAAAGAGTTTTATCTGTTGGGAACATGCCCCCAGTATTACTGTAATCTTCTTAAAGGAAAAGATTAGGTCTTAGAATTCTTAGATGGAAAGACGGATGGATAGAATATTGTATAATGATCTAGCTTCAATAATTGATGGTCTGTTTCAGTTCTGCTTGGCCTTCAGATATGGTATCACAGAATTTAAACAGTCTAACACTAGGAACTAAAAAACAAAAGTCCTTTCATTGAGTACATGGAAGAAAGGATAAGCTAGTACTAACTGACATGACAGCCCTAGCCTGGGTCCAAGGCCAGACCTTTGGCAGTGCCCATCCTCTCTAGCATCCATCAGGGAGCGGCAGCTGCTCCTGCACCCTCTCTGCACTGGCTCTGACACCAGCAGCCAGCTGCTTATCTCAAAATGGCTTATTTCTTCCTTGGACCCAGGCAGAGGAAAGGAGCCCTGATGTCTATGGACTCACCCACTTTATCTCACTCAGAAGACAAGTTAATAAATCAGAACATCCTCCGGTTGGGTCCTGCTGCCCAGGACCACGTTATCTTTTGATTCATGAGTAGCTCGCTGTCTGAACTCTGATCAGTGTGGCCTTGGTTTCTTTCTTTAATAAGGGGAAAAAATTCGGTGAAGGACACTTCCATATGTAGGCTAAAAACAGTTTTATCTTTTTCTTGCCAACAGGGCGGGTTAAATAATCACAAACGAATCTTTTAGCAATATCAACTATAATGAAGGAATGAATATGAACAGCCCTACTGACTGTCACACTTCCTTAGCAAGGGCAGAGGAAAGGGATATCTGAGAAAGACATCCCTTTCCTGTTCTCCCCTCCTCCTTCATGCTTGAAAACAACTATTGCCCAGTCATCACAGCTGGAGAAGTCACCACATTTGTTTATGCTGTGACAAACAGGCTGGACAGCCCCAACAATCATTCTCTGTGGGTTAGTAAATCGTAGTGCTTATCTGGTAGATTGCTTTATCCCCAAAACACCTCTGGTCTCACCTACTGAGATCTCTCTCTCCCCCCCCCCCACCCTTTGTCTGTCTCTCTCTCTCTCTCTCTCTCTCTCTCTCTCTCTCTCTCTCTCTCTCTTTCAGCATTTAAATGTTTTAACCACAGCCAACTGGCTATTAATATAAATTTTGCCTAATAACACAAGCTATCTGCATGTCTTGCTCCATCCAATGAGAGAATGCCTTTTGAAGGCAAGGGATCTGCAGCAACTAGTACAAGCCTAACACTGTAAATCAATGAATGAATACATGGCAGATGTAATCAATATTGGTACACTGATTGCTCCAAACCCTGAAGCAGATCATCTTATGGAAGAAAAAAAAAATCATTCTAAAATGAGAGTTGTCATTTCCCGATTTATCTGCTGTATGCTTTGAGATAGCACTTAGAGTCCTCAAATAAAGGCTCTGATGCATTTGAATGACAAAGGACAGGAAGATGGTGTTGGGTCAGGGTATGTAGGAGAGCCAAGGGGGCTGCAGGAGAGACAAGTGGAAGGAGAGCGGGGCCTCAGCAGAGAAGCCCCCTGTGTCTTGGAGTGGGCAGATGAGACAGCTGTTGCGGGGAATATAAACCAACAGAGCCTCTGGGTGGGGGCTGGGTGGGGATTTGGCAAGATCCATGAAAATGAAAAAGCAAGCATTCCCTTCAACCTAACAATTTCCTTCTTGGAATCTGCCCTAAAGAAATACCTCAAGAAACATGGATGAAGATCTTTTCTGCAGCACTATCTGTATGATTAAATATAGAAGTAACATAAATGTTCATCAATACAAAGATGATTAAATTAAGGAGGGCAAATGCATATGCATTTCCACCATCCCCCTGCAACCGTTAAACTGGCAAAGGAAGATTTGAAGGCCCCTCAGGAAAAATTTCCAAGACATATTGGTAGGTGAAAAAAGCAAATTGCAGAACAATACATACAATGGGGTCCCCTTTGTATTAAAAATACCCACACACTAAACAACATATTTATAAATGCACATGTATGCATATTAACACACAGAAAAAGTCCAGAGAGGTGCAGTCCATGCTGAGAGCTGCTTAGAGGAAGGCAACACAATTGAGTCTGCAGGAAGACTTTTCATTTTTTCTGGATCCCTGGAATATTTATAACAAGAATAAATTTGTGTATTCGTACATTAATTGTGCAATTTTTAAGGACATGCATCATACAGCTATTTGCAAATATGCTTTATTTTGAGACAGGCTCACATAGGGAGAAGTGGGGGTGAGCCTGCTCCATGCAACCAGGGACAGCCTCCTCCTTGCATTCCTTCAAAGTCTTTTCCACAAAATCCAGAACCCTTCACCAGTGGACAGCCTCCAAAGACCCTGCTTCTGTTCTCAGCACTTGCAAGGGCCACGGGGAGAAGCTCTGTGGCTTCTGAAGTTTCCCTTTTTTGGAAAAGCAACTTCTTAAGGATTTTTGTCTGGTTTTGAAGTTAGTTTTTTTAAATGTCCCTCTGGGACCAAAGACCACGGTTCCCCAAAATCGCTGAGGAGTACATAACTTCTAGTAGTGCCCATCACTATGCCGGTCCTCTCCTATGTAGGGTAGGTTGGGTTAGCTCCGTGGGTTGGGGGGTGATCCATTAGATTGGATTGGATGAATTAGGTTGGACGTGATTGACAGCTGTCCCTTAGTTCCTAAAATCACCCTCTTTCTTCCCTACCTAACGCCCTCAGTTTCTGGGCTGTATCACCGGCATGTCTCGCTCTAAGTTGAGGAAATCACATCTCCCTGATCTGCTGTAAAAAAAAAATAGGCCCTGCCCTTCCAGGCCTCTTACTTGTTCTTTGTCTGTCTCTGGGACTGAGACTTGCTCCCGTCCATGTCCAGCACCTGCCCCAGTGCTCAGGACACACTAGGGGCTCAGACAGAGCATATTGTCTTGAATTGAAGATCGCCACCAAAAGCCCCAAAGGGAGCCAGTGCAGGAGCCAGTGCAGGGGCAGACTCAGCTGGGAGGGTGCTTCTCTGGGTAGACAATATGCTTGAGGTTGAACACTGAGACCAGCCCCATTGCTGGGGCAGCTGCTTCTGTGACCTGAAGGGTGGCGGAGGAGACCATCTCAACCCTTTCCTGAAGGTGTTTCTGATGCTTACTGATGGGAGATGGAGGACAGGAGACTGGGCTTAGCCATGGTCAGAGCCTCATTTAGTAGAAAGACAAGCAGGGCCTCCCAACTCTGAGGGGACATAGCAGTGGAGGGGACCTCACTCTGTGGAAGACTTTCAAGGAACCATAACTGGTATGATTCCTTCATAGACTTTTCCACAAAGTCCAGAACCCCTCTAAATGCATCACACCCATTATCTTACATGTGCCTCTCAAATCTAATCAGGTAAAAATGACGGGAAACTATTTTTCAGAAAATAAAACGAGGGCAGGCTCTGAGGAACTCAGAGACACAGAAGCCCAGACATGGAACTCAGAAGCCTCCCCCTGGGCTGATGCTAGGAGGAATCCAAGGTGCCAGGGAAGGAAGATCAGCTCAGCAAATGGAAGCGGAAATTACCAGAAGGCTCGGGGAAAGGGGAGGGAGGCCATACAGACCTGCAACCAGCAAGGCACAGCACCTCCAAAAAGGACAGGGGAGGGCATGACGAGGGGTAAGGCCAAGATAGATGGGGAAAGGAAGGAGCAGCAGCCCTGCAGGCCTGTGGTCTGTGCTTTTGTTTTGTTTTTCCTTGAAGATCTTAATGCATGACTATTCTAGAAAATTGGGATGAGGGAAAGAAAAATAGAACCCATAGCACCTCACTTAGAGAAAGTAATGGTTACGATGTTAGTATCTTTCCTTGCAGTTTTCTCTCTGTATATGCTATCCATTTTTGCCTTAGTTATCCATTTTATCCAGTTTTGCCAGGCAGTCCCAGGAGCAGAGGGCCTCAGGCCAAGGGTGGCGGCCAAGTCTTGCGAAGGGCTTATTGGAACAAATACCACACACCTGGTGATGCAGAAACAGCACGAAGGAGTGGACTCTGCTCTTCTCTTCTCTTACTGTATGCGTACAGGCCCCTCTCTCCTTTTCTTTCTCCTCTCTCCCCTGTCCCCTCTCCCACTATGGGCAGACCTCCTAACCCTGCTGACACGTGGTTTCACCTCCTCATAACCTCTTACCCCAAGCCCATAGTGGCTGGGCCCTCTTGGTAGAGTTTTGGGTAGGGCGGCTTCTGATGATCATCTCTAGTCCAGTTTGTTCACTGGGCTTTGATGTTGTTTTCTCCTTCTAATCCCCAACATCATGTCCCATAAACATCTCCTCTCATGGGGAGGCCGCTGTAACATCCGTGGTAGCATCCCAGCACAGTTCATTGAGTGGGGCTGCCATCGTTGACTCCGTCATTCCTTGTTCTCTGTCTCTCAGGACCACCGGTGTGACAGTGGTAATGAGCACCACAGTGGTAATGAGTGAGCTTCTTGAACCTGGCTTTCTCGTCATAGCCCTTGCAAGATAGTCTTCCCTGTGACCATCTTACAGATGGGAAAACTGAGACTTGGCAGTGGAGAGATGCAATTCAAATCCAGACCTTCCAGCTTCCAAAGTCTGTGTTCTCTCCACTGCCTCACGCTGCTTCTGAGCTTACAGGCAACCAAAGGGACTAGAGCCTTCTGACCACTCCACGTGGATGGAACTCCTTGTAACTAGGAGGGAATAAGACCCTTGACAAAAGATACCTCATTTCAGGGCTACACATCTCTTTCTAATGCTAACGTCCCTTCCAGTGAGATCGTCATTGTTTTATTTCACAAGTTGTTAGGAAACCACTTTGTGTTAGCAACCTACTTCCTGATAGGTAGCAGACATTGCTGTTATGTGTGCTCTGATTTTACTCCTGGCTATTTTCCACCCCACCCCAGGCTTACTCATTCCTCAATTGATCCTAGTAGAAATGAGGGTGAGTCACTGTTGAAATTTTCCAAGGAAGTACACTAGCATTTTGTCCACACACCATGGCAACAGTCAAAAAACCCAGGATGGTGTCCTGCTTGCCATGCGGCCAGGCAGCACAGAGGCCCACCTGGGATGGCATATTTGTTGCATCGCTTTCCCATGTGTCTTCTAGCAGGGGACTGGATTATTCATTCTCCTCCCAGTGGGGAAATGAATATGTCATTACATATCAGGAAGGAAAGCTAAGCCCTGATGCACAGCAGAGAGGAACCTGCAAATCCAGCCCTGGAGGAGAAAACAGAAGGACCTGGTTATAGTCCTGACTCCCATTTGCCATCTAGGTAGCCATGAGCAGGTCACTATACCCCTTCAGGCCTTGAACTCTTTCCCTGTCAAGTGGGTGAATGCCTACTTCTCTCACTTGCCTGTTGAGAGAATTAGATTTGGTGATAGCTATGTAAGTATTTCAATTGTGATGTTGCTAACCACTCTCTTCTAGTTGAAGAGGCAAGGAGACACAGTAGAGTCAGGCACATCTGACTCAGATCTACTCTTTGCTTGGAAATGGCACTTATCCCATGGTATTAAAGTTACCCTGGTATTGAGATGGCCTGGCCCAGTGGTGGCAGTGGAGACTTTCATTTCTGCTTCCAGTGAAGATGTAGGTGCAGATTGTGGATTTACTCTCTCACTTCAGACAACAAAAACAAAATACATAAAAAAAATTTTTAAGATGCTGAATGACTAGATAACAAAGGATAGTATCTCCAGAGAGATTAGAAACAAGAAAAGGAAGCCCTATAATTGCCCCCAGCTTATATCCTTCAGAGAACTTCCTTGCCTCCGTGCAAGCAGGGGGACCCAAGCAAAATCCCGTGAGTCCCTGAGTTGAGGTCACAGAGCTGAGAATGCAAGATGACCAAGGCAGGGCAGAGTCCTGGAGAGGAGAGAACTTCACAGAAAGAGAACTCCAGATATCTGTAGAGAGTCCTCCTTGAGAATTCAGCAGATCCCTGATTGGGGTATGTATGTGAGAAAACTACTCAAAACTAGGGAAAGAATGATCTGACATTAGAGGAAGCAGTGTCCAGCACTCACACAAAACTGGGAATTGTGCCTATTTCTACTAGTCAAACTGGAAACCCTCATAATTCATAGGACATTGGGTGAGGTATCCACAAGGGTCTTGCATTAATCATGGGAAATAATTAGCCCTAAACTAAAAGCTTCTTTGTTTTTGCCTAACAAATCTTATAGCAAACCCCAAAAGGATCACACTATTTCCAAGTAATTTAAATGTGTCCCAGAACAAAACTCAAGAATATTTATAGGAATATAAAAATATCCAACATTCAACATGTTAAAATTCTCAATGTCTGGCATCCAATCAAATATTACTAAGCACATGCAAAAACACATGAAAATATAAACTTTAATGAGGAGAATGACCAACCAATCAAAAACAATCCAGAACTGACAAATGTTTGAAATAGCCAAAAAGGACATCAAAACAGTTGCAGCTAAATTTCATAAGTTCAAAGTATGGAAATGGAATATGTTTTAAAAAACCCAAATTGAACTTCTAGAGATTAAAAACTACAATGTCTTAGATGAAAAATACATAGGATGGGATTAACAGCAAGTTAGACATTGCAGAGGAAAAGATTAATTAACTTGAGGAAATAGAAATGAAATACAAAGAAAAAAGAATTTTTATTTTTATTTATTTTATTATTTTTTTTGAGTTGGAGTCTCACTCTGTCACCCAGACTGGAGTGCAGTGGCCGCTCCCAGTCACCGCAGCCTCGATCTGCTGGGCTCCAGCGATCCTTCTGCCTCAGCCTTCCGAGTAGCCGGAATTACAGGCACGCGCTACCACGCCCAGCTAATTTTTTGATTTATTGTAGAGATGAGGTCTCCGCCTGCCCAGGCGGGTCTTGAACCTGCGGGCTCAGGCAATCCACTCACCTCAGCCTCCCAAAGGCTTGGAATTACAGGCTGAGCCACCGAGCCCAGCTAAAAAAAGAATTTTTAAAAGGAAGAGTATTAGGTAGCCAGGAGACAGCTTCAAGTGACCCAATATTTGTATTTTTGGAGTCTTTGAAGAAGCAGGGACTCTTGTGAGTCCAGGAAAAAATATTTGAGAAAATGATGGCTAAATCCACAGATCTGAAAGGCTCAAAGAACCACAAGCCCAAGAAACACACACACACAAAACTACACCAAAACTATATCAAAACTGCTCAAAATTAATGACAAGGGAAAATCTTAAAAGCATCCAGAGAGAAATAACTCATTACATAGAGAGGAACAAAGGTAAGTATGACAGTAGATTTCTCATCTGAAACAATGCAAGTGAGAAGACACTGGAAATTCCTGAAAGAAAAAAACTCAATCTAGAAATTCATGCCTAGTGAAAATATCAAAAAATTAGAGCAAAAATCAAAGCTAAACGAGGCTTTATAGACATATAAGACCTGAAGATCCAACAGATCCTTATTCCATGTCCATCAACAGCAGATGTGTACTCCAAGAGATTTTTCTTTAAGTAAAAGGAAAATAATACCAGATGGAAATATGGATTTACACAAAAGAAATGGAGAGAACCAGAAATTGTAACCACAATGGAAATACACGAGATATTTTTCTTATTGTTGAAATTCACTTAAAAGATCATTGACTGCTTAAATAATAACAATGTATTATGAAGTTTGTAACATATGTATAAGTAAAATGAATGCCAGCAATAGCAAAAAATAGAAGAACACTAGTAGAAAGTTCTTATGCCATATGTGAAGTGTTATAATGTCCCTTGAAAGTAGACTGTGGTAAGTTAAAGATTTATACTGCAAACTCTACAACAACACTAAAATAGCAAAACAGAAAGTTTTGGCTTATAATCCAACAAAGAATATAAGTGAAATCACCCAGAAAGTACAATTTCAGTCCAAATAATTATTTGCCTTCATTTACTGCAATGAAAGGCTAAAAATGAGGGAAAGGGAAACAAAGAATAAATGGGACCAGCAGACACAGATAATAAGATATTTGACTTAAGTCTAACTTTGTTCACCGGACTTTGGTATTGTTTTCTCCTTCTAACCCTCAACATCATTTCCCACAAACATCTCCCCTCATGAAAAGGCCTCTGTAACATCAGTGATAGCAACCCATCACAGTTCATTGAGTGGTGAAATTTAATTTCATCATGATCATTAAACACATGTGTGACTTGAATCCTTTCAAATTTATCAAGGTGTATTTTATGGCCCAGAATATGATGTGTCTTGGTAAATGTTCTATGTATATCTGAAAAGAAAGTGTATTTTGCCATAGTTGCATGGAATGCTATAGAGGAGTCCACTTGGTTAATTACATCAGTAATCACATTTAATGCAAATGGTTTAAGCACAACAATTAACAAAGTGTCAGAATGAGGCTGGGCATGGTGACTCATGCCTTTAATCTCAGCACTTTGGGAGGCAGAGGTGGGAGGATCACCCGAGGCCAGGAGTTAAGGACCAGCCTGAGCAACATAGCAAGACTCTCATCTATAAAAAAAAGTTTAAAATATATCAAATTGTCAACATGAATTTAAAAATCAAGTACAAACTATATGCTGATCACCCAAACATGTATTTTAAATACAAACACAAAAATAGTTAAAAGGGTGGAAACATATAAATCATATTTACACTAATCAAAAGAAAATTGAAATGGCTAGAGTAATATAGACAAAATAGACTTCAGAGCAAACAATATCACCAGGGATTTTTTTTAAAAAGGTCATTTTATAATGGCAAAAAGGTCAATTCATCAAAAGGACATAATAATCCTAAACATTTATGTACCTAATGGCAGAGTTTCAGAATAAATAAAAGAAAAACGGACAGAATGATAAAGAGAAATTGACCAATCCACAATTATGGCTGGAAACTTCAAAACCCCTCTCTCAATAATTGATAGGACAAGTAGACAGAAAACCAGTGAAGATATAGACTACTTGAATAACACTATCAACCAAGTTGACCTAATAGACTCCTCTATAGCACTCCATGCAACAATGGCAAAATACACATTCTTTTCAAGTATACATAGAACATTTACCAAGATACATCATATTCTGGACCACAAAATACACCTTAATAAATTTAAGAGGATTAAAGTCACACATGTGTTCAGTGATCATAATGAAATTAAATTAGAAATCACTAATAGAAAGATAGATGGAAAATCCCCAAATATTTAGAAGCAAGATAACATACTTCTAAATAATCCATGGGTGGAAGAAAAAATCAAAGGGGAAATTAAAAAGTATTTTGAAGTGGATGAAAAGGAAAGTCTATCAGAAAAATTTATGGGATGCCACTAGTGCAGCACCAAGAGGAAAATTTTTAGAATTAAACACTTGTATTAGGAAAAGAAGAAAGTCTCAAATCAATGACCTCAGCTTCCATGTTAAAAAACGCAGAAGAGCAAATTAAACAAACAGTAAGCATAAGAAGAAAAATAATGAAGATCACAGTAGAAATCAATGAAATAGAAAAACAATAGAGAAAAACAAGGAGGTCGCGAGATGTTTTTTGTTATTAACAAAATTGATGAACTTCTAACCAGAATGATCAGAAAACACAAGTTATCAATATTAGAAATGGGAGAGGTGACACAGCACAGATTCTAAGAAGGATGATATAAGAAAATTATTAATAAGTGTACGCCAATAAAGCTACCAATGTAGGATTTGGCACTGAGCTGCAAATGCTTAAATTCACAATCACTCACTTTGTGTAGCCT
Source organism: Carlito syrichta (assembly GCF_000164805.1). Taxonomy (NCBI): domain Eukaryota; kingdom Metazoa; phylum Chordata; class Mammalia; order Primates; family Tarsiidae; genus Carlito; species Carlito syrichta. The sequence goes on from NW_007059211.1 coordinate 19,695, forward strand.
CTGGGGGCTGTCACTAGGGTGATCAACCATCCTGGTTTGCCCAGGAATGAAGGGCCTCCTGGGAAGTGGGACTTTTGATTCTAAAAATGAATGACTGGTCACCCTAGACCTGCATCCTTCTTGTAGTTCCACTCTCCCACTCCCCAGTCCGGGCACAGGGGGATCTCCCTTACCAGGCTTAACTCTGCCCTTGTGCTCTCTGGGTTGTCTGAGTAGGCGAGGGTCTTTCTTTGGCCTCCTCTCAGTGCTGTCCACCCCACAGGTCAGAGACAGGGTTTTGCACAGGGGCCACATGCAGCAGATGCAACTAATTAATCATTTCCTTGCTTTGGGCCCAGGCTGCTCTGCAGGGGTTGCAGTGTGCTCAGAAATGGCTGCTTGATGATGCATTAAAGAAGTCATTCCCAACAGCCAGGGCAGAAAATGGCTTTGAAAGTACAATTGGCTCCATCCCCTCACTAACCATGAACCATGAGGGTCCACTCCTTTTCTTTTTTAACTTTATAACATTTCTTCCTCTCCCTGCCCTAATGGGAGTTCCAGGTATATTTAGGGCAACTGAGGCATTCTAGAGAGTCAGACTTCACAGCCATCCTGAGTTCGCTCCACCCTCACTCAGGCACCTTCCATGGCTTTCCATTGTCTAAAGAATAAATTATGGCTTCATGTCACCGAAGTTCAAGTTCTCCTGTCATCCAGATTCGTACTTGCGATGATGTTCTGTCAAATGGAGACACTCACTCTGCCCTGCAGGTTTCTAGCTCTGAAGCTTGCCTGCTTTTTCTGTTCCTCAGAATTTCATCTCCTCTAGCCCCTCATATACAAATCCAACATTTCTTTCCATGCTCAGCTCAAATGCCACCTCCTCCAGGAAGCCTTCTCAGATGCCCACAGAAGTCTTTTCCTATGAATCAACTGTGTGGCTCTTGACACCTTTGTTGTACACAAGTTATTGATACGCAGGTGTCCTTTTGACTCCTGGACTCTAATCCCTCCTTGGCATCTTCCAAGCCCTTGCCCAGGCCTAGCCCTGCCATGAGATAGCCTCCTCATTTAACCCCAGGACTCTATATTTCAGCCATTGCGAATGCCTTGTCAGTCCCCCAGAGAGCCATGTTCAGTTAAGGTCCTGGGCTTTTCCTCATGCGGTTCCCATTGCCTGTAACGCCCTTCCTCCAGGCCTGCTTGGTAACATCCATCATTTCATAACCCCAAATTTACCTCCCAGACTCCACAAGCTCCCACCTGTTCCCAGGGGAGTACTTAGCACACTGCACTCTCTCATCTCTTTACATCTCTGTCTCCCTACTACACTCAAGGCACCTTCCATACTTCTCATCTTTACATCCCCAGTGCCTAACAGAGGACCTGATTCCAGGAAGTACCTAGAAGATACCCGTTGAATGAATGTGCTTAAAAGCTCTAAGCCATGGTTTCCAGATAAAGCAGGTGGCTCATCACCTTCAAAAGTCGGTCCTGATATATTTTATCCCGAACCATCATTGCCCTGTGACCTTGGAAAAGTCACTTTTTCTCTCTAGGTCTTCAGTGTGTTCATCTGTAAAGTGAAAGCTCTGGATTCAATGGGAAAGGAGGGCCCTGCCATGTTTCCCCTTTTCAGATCCTGGTTCCATGGCATTGAGTTTTAGCCTAAAATGTTCAATATTCATGTGTCTTGTCTCTTCAAATGGCCCAGTAGGACATCCTTTACCCTCCAGCCCAAGCCTAGCACCTGGCTGGGCGCTCCCCAAAGCCCTGCTAAATACCTGCTGACCAAGTATTAGGTAGGTCAGGGAATCCAGGACCTTGCCACCATTAGCAGGATGGGAATCCACACACCATACATGCCAGAGTTAGTGGTACATCATCAGAGATGGTCATTCTTCCCCCAAGTACCATGGTTTCTAAAAGTCTTTACCCAGATGTGTTCTAAACTGGTCTCACCAACCTTCATGACTCACTAGAAAGTCCCCGATTCCAGAAGTTCTTTACTGCCCCGGAGCAATGAAGCCATTGCCTTCTGACAGAGAGAAAGACATCACCTCCTTCACGGAAAAGACTGGCAGGAGGTGGGTTCACACTACCCTAGAGGAAATTCTGATTAGAAGGGTGATCTATGTGTCCTGCCTTGGTGGGGAAGCACAATGGCCAAAGAGAGTCCTTCTGTCATAGGTGAGAAGGTGGCTTAATGTGGCTTTAACATCCCTCTAGCCTGAGATAGAAGCCCAGCTCAGCCTTTATCCCCTGTGGGATCTTGAACAAGGGCCTTAAAATCTCAGTTCTCATCTGTCAATGTGGAATGAAAATCATTCCAATTTCAAAGGGCTGTTGCGAGGGTTAAATGGAATATAAAAACTTTAAAAATAGGATATATAGATTTGTTTCACTTTATTCCACTTTTTATTCTTTCAATTATGTAGCTCAATGTTTTTCCAATTTCCTGTTTTCTCTCCTTGGCTTGTTATGTCTCATGAGGCTGATGTTAATGACACAGAAACCATTCCCTTGCCACTGCTTCTTGCACATGGTCGACACTTAATAAATACACACTGAATGAACACACAAATATCTGGTCATCTGGGAAGGTGGGAATGGAGGTCGCCCCCACATCCTCCTCCATATATTATCTGACTAATAATAATTCATTCAATCATTTTCAATCAATATAGAGCCCCTACTATGTGCTATTATCTTTAGTAAATTAATTTAATCTACCTTCCCAAAAACCCTGTCCAATAAGTGTGATGTGTCTCCATTTTCCAGTGACAGAAACTGACACTGAGAGGACTTAGTGACCTGCCCCAGGCCAAAAACTTTCTAAGTGACCAGGCTGTAATTCAAGCCCAAATCTGCCTCAAACTCCATATTCTTAATTGCTCCCCACGGTGCAGTGCAAAGGATTTATCATCTTTCCCTTTCAGAAGTTATACATGTGCATGATTATAAACTCAGGAAAGACAGGAAAGTAGAGAGAAAAAAATTTTAATCACCAAAAGACAGCCTGAGTTTAATATCTTGAAATGTTTTTTAGATCTCTCTTTCTGCATAGAGTTTTGTGGGTTTGGTTTTTGGTATTTTGGTTTTTTTAGAGCCATACTTATTCAGAATGAGCAGGTGCATATCTTCACTTAACATTGTGTTGAAGGTGTTTTTCCTTGTTCTTACATACTCTCCATATCCATCATTTTAATGACTGTATAATAGATCTAAAGAATGGACATATAATGTACTTATCATCCCCATGCTATTGAACACTTGAATTGCTTTATCGTTTTTGCTTTTGTAAATAATACTTTACTGAACATCTTTATGCACAGACCTTTGAGATTATTTTCTCAGGCTAATTTTAATTCTTTCCTTAGCCTAGTTTCTAGAAAGATGAGATAGCTGGGTCAAGGGAAATAAGCATTGTAAGGCTCATGAAAAATATAGTGCTAAATGTATTTTCCCAAAGATTTTCATGTAAAGGGGGAAAAGGGAGTAGATGACCAAGGAAGATAGATGGTTACTGAACAGCTGACAGCTGCTGACAGCCACAGACAAGGAATACCAGGGTCTGCCAGCAGTAGGGCTGTATCATGGACTGGGCTCTGTCAAAGTAAAGTTATAACAAGAAGCAAATGATGTTGGGCTTTTTCACTTCTCAGAAAGGAACAAGACCAGTTATAAATACTGCATGTGGATTAGAGAAATAAAGATATTTTCAATCACTCTAAGAGCACAACCGGTCGGCTTGCTGAAAAATAACAACACATGGAAATCTACTCTTACCATACAAATCTCCCATCCCTTTTCAGTCTGCCACACCTCTGAGCTTCCAGAAAGGAGGCCTGAGTTCCAACTTCAGGTCTGTGCCTTGGTTTACCAGTCTGCCCTACCCAGCCCCCAGGAGTCATTATGAAAATAAATAAGCTTGTGGAAATCCTTTGTAGAATTTCAATCACTTCTATCACCTGCTTGTCAAAATTAATTTCCTATTAATTACCATTCATGGCACAGGGACTTTTGTGGCTACATTTTCCCAGCATAGCTTTTTGAAATGTTTTAATATGTAGTTCCTTGAAAATAGACTTACATCGATTTATAACAAAGATGTATGCTTAACTTTTACAGGAAACTCGGATTTGTAAAGCGAAGCATACCCAACTTCGCCATTCCGAATTTGCAAGCACAGCCTCCGCCCTCTGTGCCCTCCAAATGCCCTCACCTATAATGCCACATAAAAGTGTGCCAACCCCAACAGCCCCTGAAGTTGTATTAGCCTATGACTATACAACTGAGCTATGTGACTGGGCTGACTTAATCACCGAGGATCTCAGCCATAGCCCCCTTTGATCCTCCAAGCCCGAGTCAGCTGAAGGTGGGACCACAGACCAGGGCCATTCCATGCAGTTCAACCCAGAACCACTAGACCTCTGCTTGAAATGATCTTTCCTGGGACTGTCCCAGGAAGGTGACTGGTTCCTTCACTCAGCAAAACCTTGGAAGATTCTGGGGTTTGGTAGTCGCTCATTACAACAAAGCCAGCCCTGCTGAGAGCACATGTTACCCAGCATTTTAAGCTTTCTTGCCTCGTCATTGGCTTCCAGCCACCATCTCCATGTCCATCTTCCTGAACAGGCAGGAAAATGATGGGTACATAGAGCTAAAAGAGATCCAGTGGTCATCAAGTACTTCACCTGGATTTGCAGTTCAGGTATCACGATCCAGAGGGGTGATGTCACACTGTCCCTCATCATGGTCATATTTAGCATGAGGTTTTCCTAAACTGGTTGTGCTCCAACATTGGTGCATGGTAGAAGCAGCCGGGAAGCAGATTAAACGCATATTCCTAGGCCCCTCTCCTACTGCGTCAGACCCTCGGAAGATGAGGCCCCAGAATCTGCCTTTTTAACAAGCTTCCCAGAAATGCAAATGCACCAGAGTTGGAAAACAACTAAATGAGGAGTAGGCCTAGAAGACCCACTTCCCAGTCAGTGTCTGGAGCTCTGAGTTTGCAGCTGGTAGCCCTAATTTAACCCCTCTCTGTTGCTGCTTCCACTTCCTTTCTGCTTCCCGAAACACACGCACAAACACACACACTCACACTGGGGCCTGTTGACATTGCAGACATGAAGAAACAAGCAAGTTCAAAACCGAGAGACCAAAGCACAACATGGCCAGGGCCTCTCAACAGATGGCCAGTAGCTTTGGGAGATGACTCAAGTGACAGCACATGTAAGCCCCCCTCTGACTTTCAGAAGGACACCCTGGGTGGCTGGAGAAGAGCTGAAAACACGCTCAGCTCCTTCCGATGGCAGCAGCTCACCTGCTTGAAGACAGGCTCAATGGGCTATTTTATTCCTACGTAACTTAATAGTCTACTCTGCCCATTAATTTCTTCCTGAGAGCAACCCCAGATGGGAACTCTATTGATTCCTGATGAGTCATTCATTGGCCAGTAAACTTTATAGACCATCTCAGGCCAGCAGCCTTGAACACCCAGCACATGACAAGGGGCATGTCAAGCTCTCTAACATCAAGGCATAGGGAACTTGGAGAGGGTCCACAGAGCACTAGCATGGGAAGGCTGGGGTACAGGCCTGTGAGCCGTGGCAATGTGTCTGTGTCCTAGAGGAGGCTGACATCTGTCATCCTATCTGGGAGGTCTGGGAGGGAGTTACCTCCCCACCACCCCCACACCAAAGTGTCCCACAAACAGCATCAAGCATGCCCATTTTTAGCTTGAGGTGCTTTTACTTCGATTTCTTTACTAAGTTTTACTGTTAATTTCTGCCTGGAGTTTTCAGTACAGAGTGAATAACACACACGCACACACGCACGCACGCACGCACACAGCTGCGTATCTTTGGGTGTGTTGATGTATCCTCCTGTGGCTACAGCAAAGACTCGGTAGGGTGGGCTGGTTAGATCCTTGAATGAGGAATCCAGAAATAAACCAGAGAATGGAAGTCTAGCTCCACTTCTGCAACCAACTGTGTGGCCAAGCCAAATTACTTGGCCTTTCTGGTCCTCAGTTTTCCCATCTGTCAAATAGGTTAATGTTAGATTAATGGTTCTCGTCTAGCTCCAGGGTTAGAACCCTCCAGGGATCTTTTGAAAAATACTGATACTTGAACCCCATGCCAGAAAATCTGAGTTCTAATCTCTGAGATGATCCCAGGGCACCTGTGCTTTATAAAAGTATTCCCAGGTGATTCTGATACAGAGTAGGGCTGAGAGCCACTGCCCTGAGTGATCTAGTTTTGCTATTCAATTAATTCCACCAATTTATCACAGAGGAGACAAGACCAAGAGAACATGGAGTCGTTTTTCTTCTGATTCCTGTGAAAAGAGGCCAAGGGCAGAAAGGCCTAAACAGTGACATTTGGGATTCAATTTAACTTACAGATTTCCTGGATAGAAAGGAAAGGATGTTCTGTATATAAAATCAGACCCCCGAGCTCTGGACTTGAGGTTTCTTCATAGAAATATGCTGCCAAGGAACAGAAAGGAATTCCTCTCCATGCAGTTTAGCCTGAAGTGCAGAGCTGAGCTGGAAATCTGGGAGAATCCACAGGAGTCTGGTATTGCAAAGAAACCCCCTCCTCCCTGGTCCCGATGATGCTCTCCAAGCACTTTCTTGGGCCTCCTGAGAAATGAAACTGCAACGAGTGCTGATTCCACCTCTTGCCAGCTGAGCAGTCTCAAAGACGTAGGGGTGGGGGCTACATCAGATATCCTGCTCCACCCACTCTAAGTCACATATTTCCACATCTCTGACACTGAGGTGTGTCTTACCATGGATGGTCTCTTAGCAGTCACCATCAGGGTGCTTTTTTCTTAGTGGTATGCAGAATAATGGTGCCTCTTACAAAGTTTAGCATCTTAAATTTGATGAACTACGGTACTATCTTTGGTCCCTTCCAACTCAAGCTTTCAAAAAATTCCATGACTCTGTGACCATGTAGCCTTCAGTCCAGACCATCTTTATCTCAAAGAGTCCATTCACTGAGCCCTATGGAGAGGCGCAGATTTTCACTAGTTCTTTGCCAGTCAGTGTTATCCATGCACCAGCACATCAGCAACGCCAGCTTGTCAGAAATGCAGAGTATCAGGCCCCACCCCAGACCTCATGAATCAGAACCTGAACTTGGATGGGACCTCCCATGATTCTGGCACGTTCACATTTGAGAAGTGCTCTGCCCCTCCTCTTCTTGGGTCTCGACTTGGTGCCCATTGTCCTCCTTGACCACCACTCAAAGAAGCCACCACCTCACAGGATCCCTAACACCCAGTCAGTCCTGGCTGTTCATCTCTCTGCCCTGGGCTTCAACTTTATGTCTGCATTCTCCATCTTCCTTGTATCTTCTTATTTCCTGTCCCAGCAGGACTCCCCAGGGCCCACCACCCATCCATCCATCTCCTAATTCAGCAAATATTTACCAAGCATGTGCACACATGCTTAGCCCATGGCCCCACCCTCAGGAGCTCACAGTCGGGTGAGGGAGGCTGCTGTTTATCATGCCTTGTGGCGAGTGCTAGGAGAGGAAAAGCACAGGGTGCTATGGGGAGTCCAGAGAAGGGGGTCCTCACTCACACTTAGGGGGTCAGGGAAGGCTTCCTGGGGGAGTCCCTGCCTAAACTGGTCTTCACTGATTGGTAAGCGTGTGCTGTGAAAAGTGGGAGGAAAGGCATCCCAGGCCTCATGAACAACCTTTATAAAGGACACAGAGGGAAAAGGAAGGAAGAGAAGCAGGGAGGGAGAGAAGGATGGATGGGTAGACAGATGGATAAATGGATGGAAGGGTGGGTGGAAAGAAGGAAGGAGGGGCGAATGGAATGGTGGAAGGAAGGAAGGAATTATTCTTGTAGAGAATAAGGCCTGGATCAGCAAACGGAGAGGGAGGAAACTGGGAGGCAGGTAGGACTGGATCACCCAGGGCCTGTCTGGCCAAGTTAAAGATTTGAACTTTAACTTGAGGGATTCTTTCTTCCCCAACTTCCTTTGTATTGTCACGCAACAAATGCCTAATGAGAGCCTTCAGGGTGTCCGGTACCAGGTGAATTTGGGGTCATAAAGAACCACCACCAGGCAGGCAGGCTCTGTTCCCAAAGACCCTGTGGCCTTTGGGACAGATAGAAACATACCATATTATAGAAAGATAAGCGATAGCACAGGGCTGTGTCCACTAGGCACTCAGTAATCAGATTGGCAGTGTGACAGGAGTTAAGAAGAATGGAAGGAGAAGCTAGAAAAGCTTCCTGGAAGAGATAGAACTGTGAAAGGCATATCATAAAATTCAGCAATAATATAGGGATATGAAGTAGACAGGGGAGCAGGAAGTTCTCAGAAGAGTGGTTGACTCCAGAGGCCCTTGGAAACCAGAAATGGTAATTGAGGAATGAGTAGCCCTAAGGAGAGAGAGGAAAAGGCGGCAACTGGAGCTAAGAGGTGAGGAGCTTCCCCAGAGTCAGAGTGAGTTGGGTGACTGGCACTGAGTAGAGGATGCCCAAGGAATCCCTGCACGTGCAGACGTCAGGGACCAAATCCAAAGTGTCCAAGACCAGGCATTTGGCAGGGAGGCTTCCAGGGTCACAACACAAGCACTGAACTCTCACTGTTTTCATTCGTGAAACCTATGAATGTAACTCCATTAGATACAATCAACTCTCCTGCATCATATTCTTGGAGCACTACGAGAGGGGTGAACCACCCCAACATCCCCCTTAGATAATGTTTAGAGGAGAGCCTCAACCCCAGTGGCTGACATGGGCTGGGTGGAGGGAAGGGAACATGCCCACAGCCACGTGACCAATGATGATGGGACTCCCTGAGCCTGCTAACGGCCTGGCACAAAGCATGTGGAGAATCCCTCCTGCCGACCCCATAACATACCCTGAATGACAGCAGCCGTGTAACAAGTTGCAAACCTGCAAACGGCCTTTCCTCCCATGCCGAGGCATAATTGATCATGCCCATTTCTCATCAGGGTCAATAAAAGAGGACATCTTACCCTAGTTTTTATATCTGAACGATAGTTTATAAGCCAAGGGACTGAAGTCTAAATAACGAAGTTGTGTTTACTTGATAAATGAAGCGCCGGAAAGCCTGAGACGCCACATTTGCTAAACCTGCACCATAAGCTTTTCTGTAATGATAAATTCTCTCTGGCGTCAGGCAAAGCTGAAAGCCACACGCACCCCCAAGGACAGTCTTCTGAAGAATTGTGGCTCGCACACAGGAAAAACTCTGAGTATTGATTTCCCTCACATGACTGCGCTGTGTTAGTGTTAAAATCATAGAACCCCAGAATGCTGAAACTATAAAAGCCCTTAGAGACCATCAAAGACTCTCCCTTGATGAGCAACCTCCTAACTTTACTTATGGGGAAACTGAGGCCCAGGGAGGGAGAGCTGCCTTGGTAACTTGCTTGTGGCAAAAGTCCAGGTGTTAATCATTTGAGCCCCAGCTTTGGGCCAGTTCTGGGGAAGATAAATCAATCCCCTTCCTCCCTCTCCAAAAGCTTGAAGGCCAGCAGGGGGTGGGCATGTCAAGTAATAAATACAATAAAGCGTTGCAGGTATTGGGATGAAACACAAGTCTGGACACCAGTGTCCAAAGGCAGAGGAAATGGAGGCTTCTTGGCAGAACCACACGAACTGAACCCTGAAAGCGGGGTAGATGGTTGCAGGCTGACAAACAGAAAGGAAAGTCTGGGCAGGGAGGCAGAAAAGCAATGACAGAGAGGCTATATGAGAGCCTGGTGGCTTGGGGGAAGATGGGAATAAAGTAGCAAGGCTGATCAGGAAGGATCTTCTGAAGAAAAAGAGCTTGGATTTTGTTAGGGAGGATGGTGACATGATTGGGTCTGCATCATAGGAAGATTGGATGGTAGCCACATTGGAAGGGAGTAAATGGGAAGCAGGGGACCAGTTAAGAACCTGTTTCAGTAGTCTAGGAGAGAGAGGATGACAGTTTAAATTTGTGGAGAAGAGAGCACCCTTGCAGTGTCTTGGGGAGATGGAATCTGTAGGTCTTTCTTACATATTCTGTGGAGAATAAGGGAGAGGGAAGAGGGGTCAAGGACCTTTTATAAAAAGAGCATGTTCTTCCCTCCAACCTCCAACAGGAATAATTTATCAGGTCTAAAAATTAAGATTCCATATAACCAATATTATTTAATTCATAAGCTAAATACAACTGCTATCAGAGATGAATTACAGTATGCCATCTAGTTAATAGAAACTACCCTGCTAACTTATAATAGACTGCCACCTGGGATCTTCTTAAATTAGAGAATTTGAGTTCTGTTAAATAAAGTATTGCCTGCATTAGACAGGGGAGGCTAACAGCTATAATAATCAACCCTGAAATAGAGTGGTTTAACACAATACAAATGTATTCCCTCACTCCATGTTCAGTCCAATGCAGTTGGCAGTTGGGCTCTGCTCCATGAAGCCATTCAGGAACCCAGGCTTCTTCCATCTTGTGACTCTGTCCTCCTCTAGGTTTACAGCCTTGTCTCTCTTTAGCCATCAGCTGGGGAAAGGGGGCACCATCTATTTTTAACTGCCTCAGCCCAGGGGTTCAACACCACTTCTACCACATTTTGTTGGTGAGAACTGGTTGCATGTCCCAGGTAGATTCAAGGGAGGCTGGGAAAGGCAATCACTCCAGCAAGAAAAGGACTCCAACATTCACAGTCACTGCCACACTGCTCCAGTTTATCTGTGCAATGAATTCACAATTTAGCATGTGGCACTTTCTTAATGAAGATGTTCTGCACACCCACTGGAGCTCAGTGGGAAGAATTTGCCCAGCCACCCCAATCCAAAGACCCCAAACAAGCAGGGGTCTTTCATACCCTGGAAGTGATCAGGCAGAAATTTGTGTCCATCATCCTGTCCTCTGTCTTCTTCGTCCTGAGAAGAGGGCTTTGCCTCCATTTGCCAACCTCCCCAATGCCAAGAGCTTTCTGTTCTCCACATGTTCCTTCTAATAGATGGTTCTTCCCTTCCGTATCCACAGGAGACACAGGCTCTAAGGCAGTTGTCAAGAATTACCGCAGCTCAGAGAAAAGACTGAGAGAATGAGAGTGATTCATCAAGAAGACTTATAAGCCAATTGGGTGACTCGTGATCAAAGCTGTTTAGCTACCCAAAGGGATAGCAGGATAAATTACAGCCAGAAGAATTAACAATTACAACCTTGGCAACTTACATTGTGAAGGCTCATTCCAATCACTTGTCACTGCACTTTTAAAGTTGAAGGGAAAGCATTTGGGGGTGCCTGACTCTGTGTATTTATATCTTGCTTTGAACAACAGAAGGATGGGTTTCTGGGAGAAAAGGTAAGATAGGTATTTATAAATGAAATATTTTTCTTGGGTTACTCTTTCAGACCTATTTTTTTCTACAGTCCCATTTGATTTCTAGCCATTGGTGGCTCCTAGCACTGGCTTTCGATAACGCAGGCTCTGCTTTTTCTCTCTTCCCACTAACGTCACCGTCAAGTAGCTAATGATTCGTAAACAGGCATGGCAGCCTGCACATGTAGCTGCCACTTAAAGGACTCTGGATAAACCCTTTGTGAAAATCACGGATCCTTGAATAATCGAAATCATGCCTGCCCTGACCCAAGGTTGGGTGAATTTCACAGACTGGATTTTCTTAAGGCAAACACAATTTTTCTGCCCTCTTTTGCCAATGATAAAGGGCAGGATTTCTGCTTGTCCAGTACCTGCTATATGTAATATAAGCAATGTGCAAGACTCTGTTCCTATATTATTTCATAAAAACTCTCCAAAATGGAGACTAATATTCCCATCTCACATACAGGTAACCGATACTCATAGAGGTTCACTAACTTGCCCAAGGTCACCAAGCTAATGTAGTAGGACCTGGAGTCAAAAGACTCGGGTTCTTGTTCAGTCCTGCCTCTGACTTGCTAAATGATCTTAAGAAAATCACTTTGCTTCTGTGAGCCTCAGTCTTCTCATCTGTAAAATGGTGATAATATGCCTGTCTGTTATTGAGAGAGCAAGAGGAAACCTTCAGGGGAGCATTCTGAGACATGCAGAAATCTCTCAATGGGTCTCTGATAACAAGGTCTTCTTAACTAGGTGGTAATGGTTGCCACCTGCTATTAGCCAAGGAGGGCCACCTTGGTGTAGTAACTACAGGATAGTAGTGCAGTGCTTCAGCACCAGACTGTCCAAGTCTGAATCCTGACTCCGTCGTTAGCCAACAGTGAGACCATGGGCAAGTTTCTTCACGTCTCTTTCTCCATTTCCTCATCTGTACAGCAGGAATAACAACAGTGCCTACCTCATGCTAATCTGTGCAAAGTACCTGGACCAGAAGGTCCAGGCTTCTCCCTATCCCCACCCTTCCACCCTCTTTTGTAGTGCTTCCATCTGCCTGTCTCCCCATCACCAAGTAGGAGAGCCAAAGGCTATGGGACAATCTCAAGGAGTCAAGCAAAGGGCTTAAATGAAGGTCATTTACTCTTTGAAAAGTGAGCAGCCAGGACTTCCTCGTGGTCTAACAGTTTGCATCTGCGTTGTTACAGGCTTGCAGGGGAAGCTTTGCTTCAAAGACTACTTCACTAGAGCAGCAGGGAAGACATCAGAGCATTTTGTGGTTGAAGTCAATATTGCTTACGATTCTTTTTTTTTTTTTTTTGAGTTGGAGTCTCACTCTGGAGTGCAGTGGCCACTCCCAGTCACCGCAGCCTCGACCCACTGGGCTCCAGCGATCCGTCCGCCACAGCCTTCCAAGTAGCTGGAACTACAGGCGCGCACTACCACGCCCGGCTAATTTTTGATTTATTGGGTAGAGATGATGTCTCGCCAAGTTGCCCAGGCGGGTCTCGAACCCACGGCCTCAGACAATCCACTCACCTCAGCCTCCCAAGGCGCAGGATTACAGGCTGAGTCACCGAGCCCGGCTGCTTACGATTCTTTCTGATGCTCTCCAAAGCACCTGAGTTCGGGAAGAGGGAACTAGAGTAGACAACCTAACATTTTCCAGCACTGACTCCATGATAGACCCTACAGGAGAGGGGCTCCAAATAAACCAGAATTATCTTCTGGAGGGCGAGCCTCTTGTAGTAGAGGCTCCTCCCGCTGCGTAAGTGTTGTAGGAACCCATTGGCATCAGCGTACCAGCTAGCGTTGTTGTGCATCACAATTTGCGGAAGAAACACCCTGAGTTGTGGCCAACAGGCGACTGGTTCTTCCATTATGACAACACACCTACCCGCACCATGCTGAGTGTTCAGCAGTTTCTGACCAACAACAGCATGACCCCCACGCCCCATCCTCCCTATTCACCCAGTCTCACCCTGAGCAATTTTTTTTTTTTTTTTTTGCTTCCCTGGAAGAAAAAGTCCTCAAAGGGAAACATTTTGCCAATGTGGAAGAGATGAAACAAAAAAGCATTAGACGCACTAAAAAGCATCAAAATTGACAAGTTCAAAAACTGTTTCCAGCAGTGGGAAAAGCATCTCAATAGCTTGACTGCATTAAGCAGAGGTACTTTGAAGGTAACTGAAGTTTAAACATGCAAGAATAAATATTCAATTTTTTATAAGTAAATTCCAGTTTTGGGGGGTCCCCCCTCATACATGCATTAGCTCTGCAGATAAGGACACTGAGACCTGTAGAAGGGAGTCACATGGCCCTGGTCCTCCAGAGTCCAGAGTTTGACACCAGGTCTGGTTGATCCCAATCCAGACTGTGGTCTCTTGGGCATACAAGAGATGAGATGCTGCCAATCCATTTTGCCATTCAGAGCTTGCTCTCTCACTATGTCTCCAGCATAGAGATGTGCTGTCCTAAGAGGCAGGTGGAGTCTGAGGAGTGGCCTCTCAGGTTCAGATCTGTGATCTGGGGAATTTTCCCAGCAGCCACACTCAGATATAAAGTGAACCTCAGCAGAAGGCTCAGCAGGTTTTATCTTCTTAGTTGAAGTCCCCAAAGCTGGGCTTCAGGTCGTCCGTCAAGGTCTTCCTCAAGTTGAGCCTGCTTGTCTGCCACCATTTTCTTTCCTAATATTCCCATCTGGTTAAAAAGCCCTGCCTGATTCTTGAGACCACTAGAGGGCAACAGTGAGCAGCAGACAGTTTGACCAGCTGGGACAAAGAGGTCAGGTTTGCCAAATTCTCTTTTCTTCCTTCCCTATCCCACCCACCCAAGCCCAAAATCCAAAAGGGAGTGTAGGAGTTCCCTGAGTACAGTCCTAGAGAGAAGGAGGACATTTTGGAGCTCCTGTTATATGCCAAATGCAATGACAGCCTCGGTCTGCATGCTAATCTCATTTAATACTCCCTCTCACTCTATAGAGATAAGTATACCTACTGTGCAGACGAGGAAACCAAAGCTCAATGATATTTTTAAGTTTACTCATGGTCCCACAGGCAATAATAACAACAGACAGAGCTCCTGTTCTGTGCCAGGCTCTGTGCTGAGCCATTCACAAGAGTTCTTTTGCTAGATTTCATCAAATCTAAGGTAGCAATAACAACAGTAAATGGCCATGTTATTTTACATGACAGTAGGAAATAAAAACACTACCAGTTAAAAGATAATGCTATGAGTTTGTGTTTAGTTTATGGTAAACTATTACCATTGGTAAAGTGTTACAAACATGTTAGGATGTAGAAAAATATGCATCTGATAACTGATGAAATATAGAACTTCTCTAACAGTAGGATACATGCTGTAATTATTCACAATTTACAGATGGGGACTCTGGGCCAATAAGTGAGAGAGCTAGACCTCAAACCCAAGTCTGCCCAAGGCCACAGCCCAGTCTTTTAACCACACCATGCTACCCCCAAGTACTGACTAAAAACCCGCTGTGTTCCATTGTGCTAACACTCTCCTACACCATTCCATTCAGTCCACACAGCAAATCGGTGGAGTGGTACTAGTGTCCCCTTCTAGAGATGAAGGTACAGCTGAGAATTAGAATCCAGATCTGCCCAGATCCAAGATCCACGCTCTCTTCACAGCATCACCTGCCCCTTCCTGCTTCTATTATTCCCACAAGATCCTTTCTGGTATCCCACATGGTGTCCTGTGTGGATATTAATGTCTCTCCATTGGGCCCCCACTGGGAAAGTGAGGGAGCATGCTCTTCTCAGGGCCCAACTAGGAAGACAGGAAAACTTGGGAGAAAATAATGCCTGAGACCAGACCCACCCTCTTGGGTGAAATTGACAGGCAGTCCACTCTCTGCAGCCACACCCCACAGTCCAGGCAGGCCGGCAGACCCATGTACCAGGGGCAGTGACCCAAACCTAACCTGAAACTCCAGGCCCTGGGAAAGGACTGCAGGATCAAGGATGAACTCCTGTTCAGAGGGTTTGGGGAAACTAGTCAGGTTTTTAAAACCCATAACTCCAGACCTGAAACAGATGTTAGGGACTAGTCTCCACCATTTGTGAAATCTGTGGCAGGTTACATGACCTCTCTTGACACAATGTTCTTCTTCTGCAAAATGGGAGTAATAACTATAACTTACAGGTCATATGCATTAGGACACTTGTGAACTATCTAGAAATTGAACCCTTTACTTGAGTGTTACTGTCAAATTCCTTCCTGGCTGTAGGTTAGTGGTAAGGGACACATTCAAGTGTGAGTTCACTGTCAGCCCCAGTCCCCTAAGGTATGACCTTCAGGAAGAAGAGTCCCTAATGAGCAATGATCAAGAAGCCATGGAGTTTCTGGGATCTGAGACTTTATTAATTCAAAAATTGAAATGTGCTTGTCCAGAGAGACATTGTCTTAGTCAGCTTGGATTGCCATAGCAAAATGCTGCAGATTGGGAGGCTTAAACAACAGACATTTACTTTCTCACAGTTCTAGGGACTGAAAATCCAAGACCGGGACACTAGGGTTGGTTTCTGGTGAGGGCTCTCTTCCTGGTTTGCAAGCAGCCACCTTCTTGCTGTGTCATCACATGGCCTTTCCTCGGTACTCACATGAAAAGAGAGAGTTTTGATGTCTCTTGCTCTTCTTAAAGGGACACCCTTCTGGCCTTATTTAACCTCAATTACCTCCTTAATGGCCCTGTCTCCAAACACAGTCACTTTGGAAGTTAGGGCTTCAATGCATGAATTGTGGGAGAAGCGGATACAGTTCAGTCTATGACAGGTACAAATGACTTTGAGCAGGCAGGTATTGAATTTATTTTTCCATTGCAATCCTTCCTAATGGTCAAAGCATTTAAGATTACCTCTATGAAGGGCAGCATCTGCCCAATTTCCCTTCAAAGTGTTTCTTGATGTGCACCATAGACCTTAAAACAAATGCTGGCGGCTACACAAGACCACCATCTCAGCCATTCACAACTGAAATCATTCAGTGGAAAAGAATAAGACTGTAAAGTAGCTCCAACCCATGTAAGACATGTGGCCCAGGATTGCAGCATTTTTAGGGATGGGGGCTGCAAAGCCACAGCTTGAAGGATTCACATATGGTAATAGATGGGTTTTTAAAACTCTAATGAGCCTCCCATAAAAAATAATTATTTGGGGAATTATGGAATGCAGTTTTATAAACACCAACACCAGAGAACCAACTTAGATACAAAGCAGTCTCCCCCATGGGTACAGAGCTGAGCTACAGAGACTGGACCTGAGAACTCACCCTCGCCTCTGAGAGCTGAGTGACTCAAAAGAGCATAAACTTTAGATTCCACATCTCATGCTGGCAGAATCCCATAGAAGCCACCCGTGTTTTATGCCCGTTAACATCCACCATTCCCACACTGAAAAGATACAGGAAGGGGACAATAAAAGATGAATTTTATGGCAGCTGCTTGGAGAGCACAGATATTCCTGCTGGGCCAGCTCAGGCTCTGAGGGATGCAGCCAGAGCCTTCATCACCAATGTCACAAGCACAGGGAGGAAATCCATCCAGCTCCTGAGAGCAGGGGGCTCCGGGGTTGGTTCTTCCCTGTGAATCCCCAGCCCCCGTACAGTCAGTACCCACAGTAGAGTCCCAAAGGGGAGAGACAACTGGGGCTCATACTGATACCTTCGCCAGGCCTCCAGGGGCCTCCCGGTGGAGGGTCGGTTGTGGGGTTGTCAACATGCTGCAGCTGCCGCTCAGGGGAGAATGATTGTGAGGAGGAACTGAAACTGTGAAACTAAAAGTAATACATAGATAACATCTCTTAAAATATATATATATATATATTTGGCAACCCTGATAGGTTAAAGGGAAGAGTGGGATGATGGAGATTGAAGATAGATGACTCGCCGAGGAGCAGAGTCAAGCCCCAGATGGGATTGCAGTACTGGGAAACAGGCAGCTCAGGGCTGCCCCTGTGCACTCTGAGAAGGCATCATTCATATACCTTAGTCCATGTGAGTAGAACCTCTTGCAATTGTGCAGTACATACCCTGCACAGCAGTACCCAGCAGCTCTGAGACAGTCCAATTCAGCATCGAGAAAGGTCAGTCCTGCTGGCCTTTACTGGATTTTTCAACCAGATAAAGAAAAAGAGAAAGAGGAGGAGAAGGGGGAGAAATGAAGGAGGGAGATGTAGTCTGGAATGCAAGTTGCCACTTTCCAGCTTACAGAGCTGAAAATGCTGGTCAGAGAAAGGGGCTGGAGGAGTCTGGACCCCCAGTACTATGTCCTGAGGACCCCAAGTCAGGTGCTGGACCCGCCCAGTCCCTGGACAGGAAAAGACAAAGGCACACCTAAATGGCCTCACCCAGGGCTGGAACGACAGAAGGAAACCTGAGCTCTGAGAGGTGAAATGTCCCAGTCAGGCCTACGTGATTCCAAAGCCCAAGCTCCCTCCTCTGGGTAAAGCCGCCTCCCCACTTGCATTCCTGGAACACTTCTCCTCTCCCTGTTTCAATCAACAAATCACACACCGAGGCAATTTGCTGGGAACACACTTCCGGCGGCGCCGACAGCACTTGCCCAAGAAATTGTGTCCCGATGAAGATGTGATTATAATGGTGCATCGGCAGGCACAGACACACTAAAAATGCTCTTCCACCGAGGCAGCACTTAAGCCAGGGAGGGGAGGGGAGGGCATGAAGTTGGCAGGGGCTACACCTACTAGGGATGTGTGTTCACTGCATATGCAGGATTCATGGTTATGAGAATGGAGAATTCTTCAGTCACTCAGCTGCTACGTATCAGGGTTGTTCCCTCAGCACAGAGCACTGCCCTCAGCCCAACACTCACCCATATGCCAGCCTTGCTGCGTTGCCTGAGGCGTCCCCACTGGGCCAGGCCTCTTCATACTTCTGTGCCTTGGCCATATTGCTCTACCCAGAATACGATTTCCACTCCTGATCTGCCTCATGAACCACACAGTCTTTCTAGATTATGCTCAGTGATGACCTCCGCCTCCATAAAGTCTTTTTTGAACCACTTCCCCAGCCATACAGTCAGACCATGCCCTCCTCAGTGCTCCACTACTCCTGGCTATAGCACTACAGCCCACTACAGCACTTGCTTGGTTATATGCATGTCTATTCTTTCTAGAATGTAAGCCCCATGGGTGTGAGAACCACAACTTATTCATCTTCATAGCCTCAATTTCTAGCAATAATTCCTGAAACAAACTATGTGTTTAACAGTTCCTTGAACACGTGAAAGGTGGGTGGGTGGGTGGGAAG
>NW_007059211.1:38349-68343 GCF_000164805.1 Carlito syrichta
GATGGATGGATGGATGGATGGAAGGATAGATGGATGACGGATAGACGGATGGATGGATGGACATATAATGGATGGAAGGTGGAGGATGGATGATGGCTGAATGGATGAAAGAACAGACAGATGTGTGAATAGATGGATGGACAGATGAAAAGAAAACTGCCTAGACTGTCTCTGTCCCCAAGACATCAAAGCTGAAAGGATTCTTGTAGAGTTTTGGAGGCATATCTAGAGCCAGCAAGACCCAAGTTGAAAGTCATGTTAGAATGAGGCAAGTTATAGTCTTTTGGGGAAAAAAATCCTGTTGCTTTTTTGCATAACCAATTCACATTCTCTGCTCTTGTCACATTCTCTCCCACTCATAGACATTTTTGCAATGGATATGAGCTTATTATTTCATTTGTCACAACCCATGGGTAGTTCACTTTTTAAATTGATTTCTGTTGCTCGTTAAAGTGCTACATCAGCTACTACTGCTACTCAGTTTCCAGCCAGCAGACCAAACAACTGTGTGATTCCAGCACAGGAGCAGGGCATCCCCAAATTTGAAGGGTGATTTCCTGTATGGTCCAAATGCCAGTTGGGGACGCTCCTTCCCAAGAGAGCAGGTTGTGGTTACTGTTCTTGCAGAGAAGTCATGTTGAGTACATTCTGTATTTTATATAATACATAATACGTTTTGTCTGTTCTATGTGAATATTTAGCAATGTGTGGTTTGATGGTTTCTACATATGAAGCCTCCCAAAATGGAACCTTTCCTCTCAGTTCCAATTCTAATCAAGTGGCAGTGTTTAAATACATTTTAAAGACATGCCTGTGGATTGATTGGTGATGTCTGCCATATGCCCAGGATGGGGGACAGGGAGCAGTCACCTGGTTTGCCTTATGGAGCACTCACCACTTATACTATACTATACCTTGAGGTTATCTATTCTAAACCTAGATGCTATAGATGAAAATGCTAAGTCTCCTAGAGAGGACAGCAGAGCCAAAATTAGAGTGTCTCCTGATTCCTAGTCAGTAGCCCTGAAGTCAGACAGACTGGGGTTTGAATCCTGCCTTTATCATTTCTTAGCAGTGTGGCAAGTTGCTCATCTGTAAAATGGGGATAATAATACTTAATTGGCAAGGCTGTTGTGAGGACTAAACTGTTCAATGAATCTAGGCGATATTTCCAATATTGGGGTCTGAAGAACACAAGTTCCCATCTCTCCAATGTCTGCAGCAGCCTCCATCCACTCACCCAATAATTGCCTCTGCTTTCTGTGACCCCCACCCTGATGAGGTACATTCTTTCATTAGGCAAGGCAACATAAGGTGATTTCAAAAAGCATAGGGTTCCAATCCCAGCTCTGCCACTCTCTACCCATGTGACCAGAGTCACTTAGCCTCTCTGGGCTTCAGTCTCACCAGGTATACAACGGAGATAATATAGGTACAAATCCCCCAGGCTGTTATGAGGATGCGATGCATCAGTACTAGCAAAGTGCTTATAACAGTGCCTGGCACATAATAAGGGCCCAACAAATATCAGCTATGTGTATACCATTGGTTAGACTACAGTCAGTCTTTTGGGCAAGTAATACCTAATCTCTCAAGGTCATTGTGAGGATTGAGAGACACAATATTCTTAAGTCTTTTTTAATCCACAGGCATCTACTGGCAAGAGTTGTTATTGCTCAGTCTCTGAACGGTGACTTTTGCTCATTCCTGATGCCATCCTTTCTGCTTTGACCTTGTGGGTTGAGTCTTTACCAGAGCCAGGCTGGAGGAATACCTCACTACTTCTGTGCTGTCTACAAGGACATGTCTCCCCTGAGAGCCCATTGCTGCCTTTGTTACTGGCTGATTGGTGGATTTGATCTTAGTATTTTGAATTGTTTAAAAGGAGCACTATATAATCATTTGTGACCATACTTAATTCATGCAGCAGAATGCACTAAAAACATCAAACCAAAAATTATGGCTCAGAAAGCAGGCTCTGAGTTCCTCTCCATCTGGGCAGGCAAGAGAGAAGTTTGCACTTATAGTACAAGGTGGGGAAAAGAGGAGCACTCACGAGGCTAGAAACAGGGAACTTTGCAGAGCCACCCGACCCTAGAACCTGGGGTCTCTGAAAGCACAGTGCCTCTCACAGAGGGGACATAGAGGCCCAGAGAGGTTGAGTGCCATAGCCAAGGTTACATAGAAAACCTGGCCAGGGGCTAATCCAGGACTCAGATGTGACCCAGTACAGAGCCTAGCTCAATGCAGAGCCCATGGAGACCAGCATGGGCTCGCTGGTCCTACCTGGCTTTGCAGCAAGAGTCTCTTGTATTCTAGGCTTGGGCTAGGAGGAAGCAGGATGGAGAAATCCATTCATCCATTCATTCATTCATTCACCAAGCAAGTATCCATCACCTACTAAGTGCTAGACCTTGAGATCCAGTAAGCAAGAAGAGATATGGGTATGTCCTGATGGAGGGGGGTGCCAATTAGGACAGGCAAATGGGACCAACCATCAGACTGACACCTAGAATGAAGAACTTTCATAAGCTGTTTCCTAACCTAATGCCTCAGACTCAACAAACACTGTGCAAAGACCATGGTCTCACTTAACCCTCAGGGAATTCCTAGGAGTTACAGATTATTATCTCTGTTTTGCAGATAAGGAAACTGAGGCCCAAAGTGGTTAGGTAACTTGACCAAGGCCACACAGCCTGTCAGTGGTGGCGCCATGTTTTTCCCACTACCCCTCAGCTGTGTGGGCTGGAAGAGGAAAGAGAGAACAGGCCTCGGGCATCTGGGGACATGCCCCAAGATGGTGGCAGCAGGGGCTCAGGAAAACAGCTCTTCAAGATCAAGCACCCCGTTTTACTTATCTCAGGGCCTGAACCATCCTAGAAGTTAATGAAGTGTTTGCTCAACTGGGCTGGACCACTGGGCTGGCTGGGTTAGCAAAAGCCTTTCTGAGAACCGCAACAAAGTTAAGAGCCCAGTGTGCACCCCCACTCCTATTCCCTGTACCCCAGAGGCCACCTCTGTCAGGCTGAACACCGCCTGTCAATGAGAGAGCGTTGCTGAGCAAGCTGAACGCCCCTTTTCTTGATGGTTTCTGAAAAACAGATTGCAAAGGGGAATTTTTCCTCCACTCTCAAGGCAGTTTTTCCCAGAGTGAAGGCTTTCTGCTGGCTGCAATCCAAGGTCACCCTGGCCTCGTCTTGACCAGTTTCTCCAGACAGAGTAAGGGAAGAAAACATATTCTGAGTTAAATATTTAGACCAGACAAATCATAGAAAGTAACCCACCCACTCACCACCCTCTGTCCTGGATTGTAGTAAGTGACACACAAAGACACAAAGACTCTGGAGTTTAGCATCTATTCAGTCCAGACCCTGACTCTATCACACAGAAGAGGGGTCACAATGCCTGCCCCATAGTGCTCTTTCACACCACCCCCATTGCCTTGCTGGCGCCATCCCCATTGCCTTGCTGGATGCTCCTTTCCAGCCAATAACGTGCAGATAGAGCTCCTGGAGAGAAGACAGAAGGAACACAAAGTGAGCGGGTGCCATGGGTCATCAGAGTGCGCTTCTGCATGACTGAGGCCAAGGCATGGCTGCCTGGGCTCCCACCCCTGCTCACTGCACTCCCCAAGCTGACTCCCCAGTCAGGAGGGAAGAAAGGGCAATACCGACTGGCATGAGACCATGGCTGTGGTTTACTCAGCATCTACTATGCATCAGATGTTCTTGGAGGTGTTCCGTCTTGTTACACAACAAGGCAGAAAAAAAAAAATATCTTAACACCCAGCTTCAGAATTCCTCTTAGGAAGGGAATTGCCTTTCCTTGGGAAAATACTATGATACGGTGAGACTCTGTGGGAAAGGATGTTGCCTAGTGCCAAGATGTCAGAATATGATGAAACTGATTAGAAATGTATTGTCTCTACTCCTGGTAAGGGTAGGAAAGCAAATGAGATGAGAGAAGGTGGAAGGAGACAAGGAGATGCACTGGGGCCAGGATTCAGTGAGGCAAAGGGGCAACAGAGTCCTTTCTCTTCCAGTCGAAGGTTTGGCTTTGCTCTGACATACGACCCTCCTCCAACTCTCTCTGACATCCCCCATAAGTTGTTTTGTTTTGTTTTGTTTTTTGAGTCAGAGTCTCACTCCATCGCCCAGTCTGGAGTGCAGTGGCATACTCACGGCCACCCCAGCATCGACCTGCTGGGTTCAGGCAATCCTTCTGCCTCAGCCTTCCAAGTAGCCAGAACTACAGGCACATGCTACCATGCCCAGCTAATTTTTTATTTATTGTAGAGACAAGGTCCCACCAAGTTGCCCAAGCTGGTCGTGAACCCCTGGACTCAGGCAATCATCTCACCTTGGCCCCCCAAAGTGCTGGGATTACAGGCTTGAGCCACCACGTCCAGCCCCCTGTAAGTTCTAATGCCTTGGGCAAGTGGACTTTCTATAGAACTTAAGGGACTGAGTTTTACATTGGGTCCCTAGGACACAGAAGAGAGACTAGAAGATGTCAGTCGAGGGTAACAGCTAGGTTACATGTACCTTACCACATTCAGAATTCACAGCAACCCTCTGAAGTAGCTAATATCTTGGGGCTGTTCTCATCAGAAAGGAAGTTCAGAGAGGCGCAGTCATTTGCCCAAAGTCTCCCAGCTAAGTAAGTGGCAAAGGCGGGATTCAAACCCAGTTTGGTCTTGACCACAGAGCATGTGCTCTTAATATGGGCATTCCCAGCAGATGAGCCAGGATCTCAACCAAGTGGATTAGTGAGGAAGAGAAGAAGCCAGGCCAGACAAGACAAGGTTGAGGATCCTGGCTTACCCTTGGAAGGAGCCTTCGGGGATATACCTATGTCTAAAGGGGTTTGGTCCAGGTGAGCATCATGTCCAGTCCCTGAGGCAGGAGGTCTGATGCTGTCATAACAAAAGCCCCAGGTGGGTATCAGGTGAGCCAAGTGCTTATCTCTCCCTGTTTCTCACCCCCTTTCTCCTCCTGTGCTTTCCTACCCCTTCTAGGAACAGAAACATGTTTGTATGCAGTTTCAGCATCCACTTAGCATCCACTCACAGCAGCATCCAAGTGTAGGCCTCAGAGTGTAGGCTGCAGACACAAGGAGGAAAAGGCCCATGGAGCTTGGCAAGGGCCTAGGAGACTGGCTAGACTCCCTTAGGGTTGCTAGGACTGCAGAGAGGACCTCGGCAGCTGCACTACCTGCAGCGCCATCTGCTGGTGTGCCTGAGGATCTTTGGTCTGGAAGAGGCTGGGAAAGTCAATGACTGAGGAAGAACGTAAGGATGTCCTGAGGCAGGGTAGGAGCAAATATCAGCTTCCCTCCGTAAAATGAAAATGGCTATTGAGAGAAGCCTCAAGACAGTGGAGTGATGAAAGGCAAGCACCAGGACATGCAACTGCAAAAGTTCTGCGTTCCTTGCTCAGTTCATAAATTTAAGCAATTATCAAAGCTACCAGTTCTGTGGCACAGTGGAGAAAGAATAGGGGAGGATGCATTGTCAATTAAATGCAGAAACACCTCAAGGCTCAGTCCTAGGTATCTCTCCTCTCTCCCTGGACTAGCTCATCCACCCTTCGGCCTCGTTATTCACTAATGACTCCCACATTCACGTCTCTAGCTCAGATCTCTCTCCTAGCTCCACACCCATACATCCAGCTGCCTGGTGACATCTTGACTTCGATGTCTAAATTGGGCAGGAGTCTTTATCACAAGAAACACAACTCAAAATAACTCGAGCCAAAAAGGACAGAGATTTGCTGGCCTATAGAGTCAAACTGTAAAGAGAGCAGAGCTGGAACTAGACCATTTGAATGAACGAAAGGACAGAAGAACATGAAGGCGTTTCTTAGGGGAAGAGGATGAGGACTAAGTCTTACTAAGCACCTGTTGGCTACTGGGCACTAAACTTATTTATTCAGATGAGGGGACTAAAAGCTGGGTCTGTGGCCGTGTAGCTTACCCAAGTCACACAGCTAGCCCATGAAAGAATAGAGTTCAAGGCTCTGTCAGGGTCATTCTATTGTCACTGATTCTCAAATTATAATAATAGATTTAAGGTCTATGATTAGACATAGGGACTTAAGAGACCTCAGAAGACATCTTATCCAACAATACACCCAATACTTGAATCTCTCTCTTCCCATCCCAGCCAAAGCATTGTATAGCTTCTGCTTGCACAGCCCTGTTGTTGTGGAACTCACTCCCAGGATGACAATTTTATTATTGGATTATACAAGTGGACTAGAAAGTTCTTTCTTACCCAATGCCTATCATGTGCCGACCACAGTGCCTGCAGCATCAATAAATGTTATCATCGTCCCTCTTCCCTTATTACAACTAGTCTTGTGTCTATCTTTCCCTTGGGATGCCAGAAAACAAATCTAATTCTTCTTCCCTGAGACAGTCCTTCAGATATTTGAAGACAGTGCTTCAGGGTCCCCCTGAGGCTTGGCTTGCCCAAGATAAACAAATACTCCAACCCACTTCCAGACACTCACTGGTAAGCAAAAGTCGGTGCTGCGCACACTGTAATTTTCCAGCTGCTGTTGTATCTGAGGCTTCAAATAAGCTGATGGAGCAAATGATGAACCAGCCACAGCAGGGTAGGCGGGATATCTGAATCATGACCTCTAAAAAAGGGGGTGGGGTCCTGGCTCACCCTGAACAAGCCTTTGCCCAACCTCAGAGCTTTACCAGCCACATTCATTGTCCACCCATTGCAAGAATTCATTTTAGCAGAAGAAAAAGAAATGGGTTCCTCCACAAAGTTAATCTACACTCTTTTAGACCCCCAACCACTGCCAAAAAGCACAAATAGTCCTTCTCAAATCCAGATTATGTGTTTATTAGTCCTTCCCAAATCCAGATTGAGCAACATATAGGGCACTCAATCCATTCTACTATAGGGAGCAATGTAGTGCCCTGTGACAAGCTACAAGTTTGGATCAGAAATCCGCTGGCTTTGCCACTCACTAGGTGCAGAACCCTGCACGGGTTACTTAACCATTCTGAAATATAGTTTTCTTATCAATAAAATGAGAATCGGAACACCTACCTCAAAAAAAAGTCCTGTGAATATGAAATTAAATAAGTATGGACACCTTTGTTTTCTAGTAATAGCAGAAAAGCTAATATCAGACTAAGCCTCCTGGAAATGCAATCATAAGCTCTGGACAAAATATTTTTAAACTACTATTTGATAGCACAAGAGAGACTAAAGCTCTCTCAAGCTGGGGGATACCCATTTACTCACCTGTCCTCTCCCTTGAGTGCAATTCAGAGTTCTAAGAGAATACTAGGGCTAGAGCTCAACCAGAAATCAGCAGGCTTTAAGTGAAGGGACCAGAAGCCAGAGTTCAGGGTTGCCAGAAAGGCTAAAAATTAAGAGGGAACATTCTAGAAAGGAGAGAGCCACAGTGGGGGAGCCCTCACATTTTCATATAAAGATCCCTATCATTCTAGGCTGAACTTTAAATTGCTAATTTTGGGGAAACGACTACAAGAAGCCTAGGAGGGATAACACCAGTTCAAAGATTCGGCAGCTGCCACTTCAGGGAAGACAAACTTTGTTATTTAAGTTCCACCAAATTAGAATGGTTTGATAAACAGCTCAGGCTAAGGGCAAAGATAAAATATATCTACCTTTAAATACAGCCTTAAACAATACCTTTATAAAATAAAAATGGTTCACCATTAATTTATCTACCTGCTAGAACAAAGCTCATTACTCTTCAGAGGAAGATAACCTCTTCAGAGCACTATAAAGAGCTAGCCACAATGTCCAGTTTATAATCAAAGATGACTCTGTCTTCCAGTATTCAATCAAAAACTACTAGACACATGAAGACAGAGGAAAAGCACGAAAAGAAAAATAAAATCTTAGTAGAAACAGTTCTGCTTATAACCCCCCTACTGGAATTAGAAAAAAACAACTTTACAATTATAAACATGTTAAATAATTGCAGAAAAAGATTTAAGTAATGAGAAACTTTTAGGCAAGATATGGAAACTTAAAAAAATGGAAGTCCTAGGAAACACAATATCTGAAATTTACAAGTTATTGTATGGTGTTAACAGAAGATTGGATACAAAACAATAAATAAATACCAAACTTGAAGTCAGGCTAATAGAAATTATTCCAATGAGACACAAAGAGAATAAAGACTGATGAAGGCCGGGTTCGGTGGCTCAGCCTGTAATCCCGCGCCTTTGGGAGGCTGAGGTGAGTGGATTGCCTGAGCCCGTGGGTTCGAGACCCGCCTGGGCAGCGAGACCTCATCTCTACAATAAATTTTTAAAAACAGCTGGGCGTGGTAGCACATGCCTGTAATTCCAGCTACTCGGAAGGCTGAGGCGGAAGGATCGCCAGAGCCCAGCAGGCAAGGCTGTGGTGGCTGGGAGCGGCCACTGCACTCCAGTCTGGGTGACCGAGTGAGACTCCAACTCAACCAAAAAACAAACAAACAAACAAACAAAAAATACTGATGAAAGTGAACAGAGAGTCCAGACATGGTGTCACCCCTATAATATAGACTCACGCCTATAATCCCAGCAGTTTGGGAGACCAAGATGAGAGGATTGCCTGAGCCCGTAGGTTCGAGACCAGCCTGGGCAACTTGGAGAGACTTCATCTCTACAATAAATAAATAAAATCATCTGGGTGTGGTGGTGTGTGCCTGTAGCTCCAGCTACTTGGAAGGCTGAGGTGGAAGGATCACCTGAGCCCAGTAGGTTGAGGCTGCATTGGCCATGACTGTGCCACTGCACTCCAGCCTGGGTGACAGAATGAGACTACAACTCAAAAACAAAACGAAAGTGAACAAACCCCCCAGTGACGTGCAGAACAGTATCAAGTAGTCCAACATGCATATAACTGGTATCCCAGAAAGGACAGGGCAGAAAAATAATTAGTATAATACTGGCTAATATTTTTCCAAATTTGTTCAAAAGCATCATTCCACAAATCCAGGATTCTCAGCAATTCTCAAGCAGAATAACTACAAGGAAAACCACACCTAGACATGACATAGTTTAAATCCTCAAAAGCAAAATGGAGACAAAACCCCAAAGGCAGCCCAAGGGAGAAAAAATGCATGCAGGAAACAATGAAAAGAATTATGACTGATTCTTATCAGGAAAAAAATGAAGGCCAGAAGACAGAGGAATAACATCTTTGAAGTGCTAGAAGAAAACACTTATCAACCTAGAATTCTATCTACAACCAATACATATTTCAAAAATAAAGAAAAAACCAAGACATTATATATAAATGAAAACAAAAAATTTGTCACAAGTCAACTAATTCTACTCAAAATGTTAAAAGAAATTATTCAGCCTAAAGAGAAATGATATCAAAGGAAAAATTCAGATCTACAAGAAGAATGATGAACAATAAAATGGTATATATGTAGGTAAATATAAAATATAGGTTTTCACTATAAGAATCTTAGAAAACACAGGAGACACCCTTATGGAAATTGGAATTGGCAACCAATTCCTATTCAGAACCCTAAAGGCCCATACCTTAAGAAATAAGATAGACAAGTGGGACTTCATCAAACTGACAAGCTTCTACAAAGCAAAAGAAAGCAGGGAGACAGCCCACAGAATGGGAAAAAAGATTTGCCAACTATATATCTGACAAAGGCCTAATATCTAGGATCTACAAGGAACTCAAATGCGCCAAAAGGAAAAAAACAAACAGCCCCTTTAAAAAGTGGGCAAAAGACATGAATAGACACTTCTCAAAAGAAGATATATGGGCAACCAACTAACACATGAAAAAGTGCTCAGCCTCACTCATAGTCAGAGAAATGCAAATCAAAACCACACTGAAATACCACCTAACCCCAGTAAGAATGGCCATCATTAATAAAACAAACAGATGCTGGTGAGGACGTGGAAAAAAAGGGATGCTTCTGCACTGCTGGTGGGAACGCAAACCATTGAAACCTCTTTGGAAGACAGTGTGGCAATTTCTGAAGGAACTAGAAATTGACCTTCCATATGACCCAGCAATTCCCCTATTGGGAATATGCCCAGAGGAACTCAAATCATTCTACAAAAAAGATACCTGCACACATATGTTTGCTTCAGCTCTATTCACAATAGCAAAAACATAGAACCAACCATGTTGCCCATCAAAGCTGGACTGGGTTTAAAAAATGTGGTACATAAACACAATGGAATATTATGCAGCCATAAAGGTCAAACATATGGATTTTGCAACAACTTGGATGGATCTGGAGTCGATCATACTCAGTGATCTATCACAGAAACAAAGAGCAGAGTACCATATGTTCTCACTCATAAGCAGAGCTTGAACAATTATATACTATAAGAAAGGGATTAGCAGTAGTGGGAAACTATCAGGGGCGGGGGGGTGGGATTGGCAGTTGAGGGAAACTGCCAGGGGAGGGAGGGGCATACCTCATCAACAAGGGTACCTGCATAATCAACGTTTGCATACCTAGCCCTGAATTGTACCCCACACCTTTATAATAAAAATAAAATTAAAAATATAGGTTTTCCTTTTTAACTTCTTTAAAAGTCAATAGGCTGCCTAAGGCAAAAATAATATTAATAGCACATTATAGTGTTTATATCAGATGTAGAAGTAAAATATATGACAGCAATAGCATAAAGGATAAAAGAAACACAAACAGAATTGTATAGGTGAATTGGTGTAATGCTAATTCAAAGTATACTTTGATAAGTTAAGGATTAATATTGTAAATCCTAAAGCAATATCTAAAAATAAAAATGTTACAAAGAGGTATAAATCAAACATCAATAGAGGAACCAGAATGAACTTCTAAAACTATTCAGTTAACCCAAAAGGAGTCAGGGAAGAGAATAAAAGAAAAAATAGCAATGAGGATAAATAGGAAACAAAGAACAATATAGTAATTTCATCTCAACCATATCAAGAATTACATTAAGTGTAAGTAGATAAAACCCTCCAATTAAAAGGCAGAGATTGTCAAATAGGATAAACTAGCAATACTCAAATAGCTGTAGCTTAAATATATACTCAAAAAGAGATGTACCTTAAATGTATAAAGATTCTGACAGGGTAAAAGTAAAAGAATGAACAAAAAAGACAAAACCAAAGTAATGGATAGAAAAAGACAAATAGAGAATAATGTTACCATCTTGATATCGCACAAAACAAACTTCAAGACAAGGATATTGCATGAGATAAAGAGAGTTGTTCACAATGATAACAGGATCAATTCATAAAGAAGATACAACAATCCTAAATATCTACGTGCCTAATGGTAGGTTTCAAAAATACACAAAGCAAAAACTGACAAAGCTAAAGAGAGAAATAGACAAATCCATACTCATATTTAGAGATTTTAACACTTCTCTCTCAATAATTGATGGATAAGAAACTGAAAATTCAGTAAAGATACAGAAGATTCGAGCAATACTATTAAACAACTTGATCTAATTGCCACGTATAAAACACTACACCAGCTGGGCTTGGTGGCTCAGCCTGTAATCCCATGCTTTGGGAGGCTGAGGTGAGTGGATTGCCTGAGCCCGCGGGTTCGAGACCCACCAGGGCAACTTGGCGAGACCTCATCTCTACAATAAATCAAAAAATTAGCTGGGCGTGATAGTGCATGCCTGTAGTTCCAGCTACTTGGAAGGCTGAGGTGGAAGGATTGCCGGAGCACTCCAGTCTGGGCGACAGAGTGAGACTCCAACTCAAAAAATTAATTAATTAATTAAAAATAAAACACTACACCAACAGTCACAGGATATGCATGCTTTTCAAGTGCACATGGAACACTCACCAAGATAGAACATATGCTGGACCATAAAACAAACCTCAATACATTTCAAAGGAATTAAACCATAGGGAATGTGATTTTTCTGATCAGAGCATAATTAAATTAGCAACCATTAATAACAAAGAAAAATAGAGAGATCACAAATAACCAATAGCAGGCATGAAAGGACATCACTATAATTCTACACACATTGAAAATGATAAGGAAATATTATATACAACTTTACGCCTATAAATTCAAAAATTTAAATGAAATGAACAAATTTCTTGGGGGAAAAAAAAGACACAACTTACCAAAACTAGCACAAGAATAAAAATAGAAAATCTGAATGTCTCCATATCTATTAAGGGATTTGAATTCATAGTTTAAAATCTTCACACGCACACACACAATCACCAGATCCAGATGGCTTTACTGGTAAAGTCTATCAAACTTTTAAGTTAGAAATGACACCAAGTCTATACAAACTCAGAAAGTAGGGAATGAGGAAATACTTCATAACTTTTTTATGAGGTCAGCATATTCCCAATACCAAAACTTGATAAAGATTTTACAAGAAAAGTAAATTAATACAAGTTCCCTCATGAACGTAGATGCAAAAAAATTAACAAATAGAATAGAGCAATATGTAAAGAGAATAATAAATTATGACCAAATGCGACTTATTCCAGGTATGCAAAGTGGGGCTAACATTTGTGGATCAATCAGTATCATTCATTGTATTAAGAGATTAAAGGAGGAAAAGTATGCCATTATCTCAGTAGAAGCAGAAAATATGTTTGCCAAAATATAGTAGCCAATGATGATAAAAATAAAAACTCAGCCAACAAGAATTTGGAAAGAACTTCCTCAGTTTGACAAGGGCATCTAAGAAAAATATATGACTAACATATTGAATGGTGAAATAATGAACCCTTCTTCGTAAAATTGGGAACAAGCCAAGGATACCCTCTCCAGTTCCTCCAGCATTATATTAGAAGTTTCTAGCCAATGCAGCAAGGCAAGAAAAAAATTAAAAAGAACAAAAACTAAGAAGGAAGAAGTAAAACAGCAACGTAGCCAGGCTCGGTGGCTCAGCCTGTAATCCCATGCCTTTGGGAGGCTGAGGTAAGTGGATTGCCTAAGCCCTGAAGGTTCGAGACCCGCCTGGGCAGCGAGACCTCATCTCTGCAATAAATCAAAAAAAAAAAAAATCAGCCGGGCGTGGTAGCGCAGCCTGTAATTCCAGCTACTTGGAAGGCTGAGGCGGAAGGATCGCCGGAGCCCAGCAGGTCGAGGCTGCGGTGGCCGGGAGCAGCCACTGCACTCCAGTCTGGGTGACAGAGTGAGACTCCAACTCAAAAAAAAAAAAACAAAAAACAGCAATGTAAAAAGAATGAACTAGCCGGGCTCGGTGGCTCAGCCTGTAATCCCGCACTTTGGGCGGCTGAGGTGAGTGGATTGCCTGAGCCCGCGGGTTCGAGACCTGCCCGGGCAACTTGGTGAGACCTCATCTCTACGATAAATCAAAAAATTAGCCGTGCATGGTAGCGCACGCCTGTAGTTCCAGCTACTTGGAAGGCTGAAGCAGAAGGATCACCGGAGCCCAGCAGGTCAAGGCTGCGGTGGCCAGGAGTGGCCACTTCACTCCAGTCTGGGTGACAGAGTGAGACTCCTACTCAAAAAAAAAAAAAAAGAAAAAAAAAAGAAACGGGCAACCCTCGGGTCCCCTCCCACTGTGGGAGCTTTTCTGTCCTCTCAATAAATCCTGCTTTCTAAAAAAAAGAAAAGAAAAAGGGAAAGAAGAAAAAAAGATAAAGTAAGAACACTGGTATTGGAGCCTATAAAGTCAATAGAGTTTAGATTGCCATGTGGTAGATACTCAATAATTGTTCACTGACTGAATAAATGAATGAATGAACCACTGAGTCTGTTGAGGCTGAACAAGCAGCATCCTCCAGAACTGACCCGGGCCACTCCCTCCTTCCTGTCTTGCAGCTCACATACCTGCCCCCGCCGTGGGGTGAATGCCGATCCTCAGAGATGGGACTCGACTTCTTTCCTGTTTACAGTATTACCGCTTGTAGGATTGACTGTGAGACCCGCTACATCGTGGAAAACTGCAACTGCCGCATGGTCCACATGCCAGGTCAGTGCCAGGGCAGGGGTGGTCACAGGGCAGGACTATCTGGGACCTTCTTGGCATTTCTCACTCTGATAGGAAACACTTCACCTATTCCGCTATGATTCAAAGGGACGTTTTTCTGGGAAGACTGTTATTTGTGCCTAAACATTTAGGGGGCAGATAGAAACATTCACTCCAGCAACCAAGGCAGCCTCCTGGTGTCTAGAAGCATCTAGTGTTTGGAGACTCTTCATCCCAACATCCAGCATTTGGCAATTGTTTGGTGCTCTCACCTCCTAGAGTTTAGTGTACAGATAACTGGAGGATTGCAGTACTTGCATCCTGGAGTGGTGAATGTTTGAGTATCCAGATGTTTGCTGCTTTCATCCAGCTGTTTCCCTTCTTGCATCCAAATGTCTAACTCTTTCAAATAAGGCAAAAGTCTATTAGCCAGCAAACAAATGTGTGTGTGTGCTGACACTTGTGTTGTCATATAATAACGCAGACGGCCATCTCATTAGTGGCTGTTGGCATGTCAGAGGCCAGAGTTCAGAGCCGGGAACTGGTGTGGGCAGGAAGAGCCTGGTGTTGCAGCATGGGTGAATGACTGGGGCTGAAGGCAGGGGCTCAGCTTCTAATTCCTCCACTCACTCACTCTATGACCTGGTACAAGTTACTAAACCTCTCTGTTCTCACCTTCATTATCTTTAAAACATGCCATCAGTTGCTATGAAGATAAAGTTAAGCTCGGATATAAAAATGCATTGTAAACTGTCAAAGTCACTGACTGTTATATTAGCACATGGGAAGAAGGAACCAAAAGCTATGTTACTAAGTGTCGGGAATATTGCTGTGATATTTCATGGCTGTTATTTCATGGTTATATTATACTTTATTTAGCTAATTATTATATTGGGACTTCAGTTAATTACTAACTTTTTTATGCTATAACCCATGCTGAAATCAACTTCCATAGTCATCTAAGAGTGAGACTATCTATAAAATTGCCCCCATCGAAAGGGACTTTGCTGATATGATTAAGGTTACCAAGCTTAAGATGGGAGACTACCCAGGTGAAGCCCATCTATTCACATGGGTCCTTAAAATCAATGCCCCTTTCCCAGCTAGGGTCACAGGGAGATGTGACTATTAAAGAAGGGTCAGAGAGATGCAATTTTGTTCTCTTTAAATATGGAGGCATGTGAGTGGCCAATGACTGTGGAGAGTGGCTTCTAGAAGCTGGAAAAGGCAAGGCAAGGAAGGCAAGGCCTAGAACCTCCAGAAAAGAATGTAGACCTGTCAACACTTTGATTTTGCCCTCCCAGTATCCCTTCCACAACCCAAGCTGGGCAGGTGTTACTTACATGAATGTTCCTGCCAGAGTGACTCTCCCTCATGTTTCTTCTTTGCAGGGGATGCCCCTTTCTGCACCCCTGAGCAGCACAAGGAGTGTGCAGAGCCTGCCCTAGGTCAGTACTGGGAAGACAGATGGAATGATGGGAGGAAGGGGCCTGAGACTGAGATCATGGAGATATCTTGGTGTGGGGAGAGATCAGGTAGAAGACGGAACGGAGGAGAGGAGATGAGAGGAAAGAGGCAGGCCGGATGGAGTTGCTGCAGGGACAGGAGGAGATGGAGAGGAGGAAGAATAGGATTGGGAAGAGAATTGGTGGAAGTGGATGAGGGCTGGAAGTAGGACTGTGGAAGAGGAGGAGACATGGAGATAAAGTGAGTTTGGGGGGAAGTGAGAATGCTAAGGAATGCAGGGGAGAAGACAGGGACAGAAGGGATGGACAATGGGCAGGGTGGGCACCAGAGGAGCTTGGCAACACCTCCCCTCACACCCTCTGGTGTGACCACATGAGGAGGCGGAGGTTAGTCCAAAGTTCCGTCTTTCTAATGTTCTGTGGAGCTCAGGGGAGATGGGGGAAGGGGGTGAGGCCAGGTTTGCATTCCATGTGTGCAAACAGAAGGCACAGACCGCACCTGCTCCCCAAGAGGACTGCTGGGGGTCTGCAGGTTAGATTAAGTCCGCTGGCTCCCCAGCTGGAAAACTGCAAGGGAGTGACATTGCACAAACAAGGAGCGATCCCAGAGCTAGACCTGCTCTGAGTGCCTGCCTCTCTCCAGACCCAGGAAGTGGTTCGCAATCAAGACAAGCAGAATGTTCAAACAACGTGCACTCAAGTCCATTCAGCTGGAGCTAAGTGGAGTTGTGCTGGTCTCAGGTCCAAATGCCTCCAGGAGGATTAGAGAGGGAGGCTGGTCAGAGAGGAGAGGGAGTGACTTCAGATGTGTGCAAAGATCAACAAAACCCAAGGGCGGCCAGAAACACTGAGGCAGAGCTAGAGGAGCAAGGGTGTAAAAAAAAAAAAAAAATTCTGACACTCATTAAAACAGTAAGGAAGACTTTATTTAGGACTATTGCAACAAGTGTTGAGACGATCACACTAGGGGAGAGAGATGGGGCTTGACTCAGAATACAGCAGACAGCTGGGATTCAAGGCTGTTAGGCAGAGCCAGGGGTCAGTAAAAGGAAAATTACCAAGAGGAGACATCAAGGTTAGGCCAGAGGGATCAGATATCAAGGACAGGGGATTCTCCCTAAACTGACTTTAGCAGGAAGCTTGCTAAAACTGAGCTAGGTAGCCCCAGCAAGGATGGGGGCCAAGGTCAAGACCTAGTCAAGAACAAGGCTCAGAAGAGTCTGGCTAAAGTCTGAACAAGGGGAGTCTTTGTCAGAAAGAAATGATGCCTTAAACCACCTCATCTAATTGGAAGAAGAGAGGAGAGGAAAGGGAGGGTTCCAGAGGTGGGGAGGTCACCACCAGAGAAAGGAATTGCAGATCTTTGCCCACATCCTAACCCAGTGGGCAGAGGAGGTGAGCACTGGCTATGAGGGACCCTCTGTAGGAATCCCTCGGAGCCCTGAGTTTCAGGTTAATGGTTTCCTGTGTCTGCTTTGAGGGATGGCCCATTGTATGGATGAGAGCACAGAGGCTAGGAGCACAGAAGAAAGCCCTGGAAAGTTGAGGGGACCAGGACTCGCTGGGAACCCATTCTCCAAAAGGTGACATTTCAACAATATCTAAAGAGTGTCATGACAGTGGAAGGAAGCAGAAGCAAAACAAGGCCAATCTGCAGCAAAAGCATGGTTCCCCTCTCTCCAAAATCCCCTCTCCCCAAAATCCTCCCAGCTCACTTATCAGCTGTTAGAATCCTGCCACTCCAGGCCCAGAAGTCCCAGTCCTTCCACCTGCCTAAAGCCGCCTCTGTCTCCCCTCCAGGTCTGCTGGCAGAAAAGGACAGCAATTACTGTCTCTGTAGGACGCCCTGCAACCTGACCCGCTACAACAAAGAGCTCTCCATGGTGAAGATCCCCAGCAAGACGTCCGCCAAGTACCTTGAGAAGAAATTTAACAAATCAGAAAAATATATCTCGTAAGTTAAGTGAGCATGGTGGGCAGGGGAAGAGGGAGATGGATCTAGAAGAAATCAGGGGCAATCAAGGAGAAAGGCAAAGGTAAGCAGTTGGTTCAATTCTGCAAACATTAATTGAGCACCTTCTGTATGCCAAGCTCTGCGCTCAGTGCTCAGGATACAAAGGCAAAGATGAGTCTGACGCAGCCTCTGTTTTTAAGGATCTTGCAGTCTTTTGGGGAGGCAAGTACATGATGGAATGCCATGTGGGGTGACATTGACTATAATAGAGGCATGTGTAGTGTAGTGTATGAGAAAGTAATGAGTTACTTGCAGCTCGCAGAAGGTGAGGTCAGGGAAAGCTTCAGAGATCTTTTTTTTAAAGGATGTAGCTTTCCTAGGCAGACCTTGCACATTCTGTTCCCTCTGCCTGGAATGCTTTTCCTCCCACTCTCCACCTAAGTGATTCCTCATTAAGTAGATCTTTAATTAAATGTCATCTCAGGCATCTAGATTTGGTCTCCTCCTGTTATTCTTCTCTCGAAATACTCAGATGCTTTCCTTTCTAACACCACAGTGTGTAATTATATATTCATGATGTGTCTCCTTGTTTATTACCTGTCTGATCACTAGATTGAAAGCCCCCTGAGGGCAGGAACCTCTTTTTTGTTTTCTGCTGTCAACCAAGTACTAGTGGAGTGTCTGGCATAGAGTCAGTGCTCACAAAGTATGTTTTCGCAGAATAAAGGAATGAAGGGCATGGAAGAAAAGGGTGTCCCAGGCAGAGGCTCAGCAGAGAGAATCCGCATAGGGCAGACAAGAGGACTTTGAGGGGGAAGGTGAACGTGTCAGAGCAAGAGAGTCTTGTAAGCTGACATGGGCAGGGTGTGCAGGGTACCGGGGGTGGACTTACCCCAAAAGAACAGAAAGCCACTGAAGAGCTCTCAGAGGTGACAGTCTCAGATTTGCATTTTTGGCCACTGCTCTCCAGTGGGACAGATATTTCGTGATGATGGAAATGTTCCATATCTGTGTTGCCCAAGAGGGTAGCCTCCCTGTGGCTGTCGAGCACTTGAAATGCAGCCTGCATGGCAGAAGAACAGAATTGTGATTTTTATTTAATATGAATTAACTTTGTGGTATTAGAAATCTCCTTCAGGCGGCAGTATAGACGGCGGGTGGGAGCCAGCCAGGAAGAAGGGAGGCTGTTAGGAGACAGTGACAATACTCTAGGCAAGGATGGTGATACTCCGAATGGGTCCTCCATGAGCGAGCACTTCGTGGAGACAGAAGAATCTGCTCCTCTCTTCCCCAGTCACTCCCTCCTGCCAGCACCATCCCCAGTCCCCTCCTGGGACAGCTTTTGCCCAGTGAGTTGAGAACAAGGGGCACCAGGGGCATTGTGAGCAGCACTGAAGGAGATGGGAATTGTAGGAGATGCCAGGTCCCGCTGCTCAGCAGTCCACAGGCAGTAAGGAATTTTGCTGCCAAGATGTGTCTCACTCACACACCTGCCCGAAGGAGCAGAGTGAGCCACCATGCTTCTGGCAGAAAGCCCCTGGCCCTGATTTTGGCAACTGCCTCAGCAATGCCTGGACAGGGCCTCTTACCAGGAGGAACTTGCTATCAATCCTAGTAGGAATTTGAGAGAGGTGTGGCCACCCAGGAGGTCAGCTGGGACAGGCACCCCAACCAAGGCAATCCTTGTCAGATGACTGAACTCACCTTCTTGCAAAGGACCTGGGCAGGCCCTGTAGGGGCTGAAAGACCTGGAAGCCATCAGGACTCCCAGAAAGGGTGCAAAGAGAGAGGGGGAGACAGAAATAAGGGGCAGAAGAGGGCATCTGATATAGGCCTCCAGCCCTGGGCTGGGAGTTAGGACTTTTGGTTTCAAGCTCTGGCTCTGTCATTAACCAGCTCTAACTTTGGGCAAGTTGCCTTGCTTCCTGGGCCTCTGTTTCTCCATATTTCTATGGGAGACCTGTATTAGAGGTTCCCTGTGAATGTTGATGGTTCTAACCATGTATGGTACTGAATATTTCCTGTGCAGAGAGAACATCCTTGTTCTGGATATATTTTTCGAAGCTCTCAATTACGAGACAATTGAGCAGAAGAAGGCGTATGAAGTTGCTGCCTTACTTGGTAAGTCGGTGTCTATTGCATAAATTTCCACATGGCATAGAGGGTGGGAGGGAGGGAGGACACACAGGTAGGAGGGGAGGCAGGCAGACAGGTAGATACTTAAGCCTCCTGAGGCGTCTAGCCATCTAATTTACTAATTACTTCCCCTTTCCTTGTACTTCGCCTGTCCCAGAATGGGAAGAACTCCAGTGTGGTGGAGATTTCAGGCTCAGTTCATTCCCTAATCTAGACCTCAGTTTCCCCACCTATACAATGAGGAGCGTGAGCTAGCGGTTTCTTGGGCCTTTCTAGCCCTGCCCTCTTGAAGTCCATGGTGGAATCAGAATCCTGGGGTCACACATGGAGGGAAGAGCAATAGGAGGAGGGAAGGCTGGCATGTGGGTGGTCCCAAGGCGAGGCACTGTCAGGGCCGGATGGAACTTCACCTGGAAAGTACCACTGCTGCTTTGAGATGGACAAGTGTTGCCCTAGACTGAGTCCTTTGTCAAACACAAATGAAGGGTCACTCTCCCCAGATATCCACACAAGTTCACATGCGCGCCCCAGCCCTACTGGTTCATAATGGATACAGGAAGTTTATTTCAACCCTGTCCCAGCCCAGCCTAAAACTCACAAGACCGGCCAGGCTTGGTGGCTCAGCCTGGTGGGTCTCGAACCCACGGGCTCAGGCAATCCACTCACCTCAGCCTCCCAAAGCTGTTCAAGACTCACCTGGGCAACTTGGCGAGATCTTGGCTCTACAATAAATCAAAAAGAAAATTAGCCAGGCGTGGTAGTGCACACCTGTAGTTCCAGCTACTTGGAAGGCTGAGGCAGGATCGCTGGAGCCCAACAGGTCGAGGCTGTGGTGGCCAGGAGCAGCCACTGCACTCCAGTCTGGGTGACAGAGTGAGATTCCAACTCAAAAAAAAAAAAAAAAACCCCACAAGACCCCTAAGAGTAAACAGTTAAAGGACTTGCCCCTTGAGTTCTGCTCCCAACTCCCACTCACTCTCAAGAAAGGATTGGATGCCTGTGCCCTGCAGGGAGAAATAGCTGTTGTCT
This sequence comes from Carlito syrichta, assembly GCF_000164805.1. Classification (NCBI taxonomy): domain Eukaryota; kingdom Metazoa; phylum Chordata; class Mammalia; order Primates; family Tarsiidae; genus Carlito; species Carlito syrichta. The sequence continues at coordinate 58,876 of NW_007059211.1, forward strand.
CAGGAGTTGAACCAGGGAGCTGAACCAAGGGACAGTAGCATCCTGGGGGGGCAGATGCCTACTTATCTGGAAGTACAGAGGAAAGAGCTGACTTTAAATCCAAGGCCTGCTGCATACCAGCTGCAAGAATATGGGCAAGTGGTTTCACCTTGCTGAACCTCAGGCCCCTTGTCTGCAAAATGGGTTTAATAAAACCCACTTTATGAGTTCGTTATGATGGTTAAATGTAATAAAGCCCCCAGTTCAGAGAAGGTCCATAAGTAGTAGTAATCATTTCTGGCACCCAGACAGTCACCACATCATGGTTCCAGGGCTCAATTGGGTGACTGGGCCATGGCTCAGTCTTAGCTAGGTTAAGGTGGCTATCACTCAGCCTCAGTGGTCATTGTGGCCAAAGGCACTGAGCCTAAGACTCAAGTCATGGGCCCCATGTTAGAGGTCATACACTGGAGATACAGGCCCCCTGACCCATCCCTGCCACCTGTCCTGTCTCTGACCTTTATTTTCTAAAGAAGACTCAGGACATGCCTCTCCTCTTCTCTCCCCAAGGAGACGCTCACAGTCTTTTTCTCTCTTTTCATACATACACACACACACACACACAGAGAGAGAGAGCGCATGCACAAGGAGGTCCTGAGCTCCAAATCTGTCGCATCAGATATGAAGATAAGCTAGTCCCCAGCATTATGTTCCCACCCAGAATAGCCGGCTGAGGAGATCATGCTGCCATGGGGACTTCTTGTGATGACAGCATCTATGCTTGTAAACCCTCAGCCATCAGGCCCCAGCAGACCCTTCTTTCAGTGCCACAAGGCCTGGCATCACCACCCATGTACACTGCATGGCACACACACTACTACCCACAGTGCACCGTAGTCCAACCTGCACACACATGCTCCAAACCTATGATTCATACAACCATGGTGGTCCAAGGCCCACATACACCAATGCACACTTGCAGAGCCCTACATGCCACTCACACAACCACAGAGCCATACCTGTACACACAGCACAACTAGGCAGACACACTATATGTCTACACACGTGCACACATTATATGCACCTACCCAAACACATGCTCACATAAACACACAAACACACCCACACCGCTCTACACATGTGCTACACCCTCAGACACATTCTGCCCTCTTCTACAAACCCACACTTACATACATGCAGATACACTCAGTGTGCCTAACTCAGACAGGGATAGCCATCTACATAAAACCGTCAGTGACCAAACATGTTACCTGTTTCTATACAAATACGTGCGCATGTACTCTGCACCCTGGCACCTACCCCTCAGTATACTACTACAGACTCACACTGCACAGACATGCAAACACACACCTCACACCTGACATGTACATTCATTAGAACACAACCCCCAAGAAGCCTCCATTAAAAACATTAGAGAGAGCCGTGAGGGAGGAAAGGAGTGAGGAGAAGCTATTTTGAACCCAACACCAAGTCCCTCAGGGAAAAGCCCCCTTCCCACTGTCTCTGTGGTTCACCTGGGGATGTGGGTGCTGAGCCCCACTGAGCCATAAGCAGGGGTAGAGTGGGGTGGATCTCCCCTCAGAGAGTTCTCAGACCAATAGGTTAGCCTGCCATCTCCAACAGGACAGTGCAGCCACCCCCAACGGCACCCTCCATTCCCACCCCTCTTTCCAGAGGCAACAGTCTTAGAGATTAGGGCTGGAAAGGACCCCACAGTTCATCTCCTCCAGCTCTCTCCCACCCGCCACCACCACCAAATGTCCTTTGAAAACAAAGCTACCGAAGAAGGTCAGAGCTTATCCCAGCCACACAACCAGTTGATGGCCACTCTGCAGACCCGAGCCTCCAAGCCTGCTACTCCCCAACCCTGCCTCTGGAACAAAGCACCTTAAGCTTGCAGGGATCAGAACCCTTTTGAGAATCTGATAACAGCTACAGACTCTCCTGCTACAAATACCCAGGTGCACAACATTTTGCATTCAACTTCAAGAGGGTCTCCAGCCATCTAATGCCCTCCCAGAGTGGTTCTCAAACTCTGGTGGGCCTAAGAACAGCCCCCTCCCTTATACACATACAAAAAAACTTAAAAATTCTGACATCCAGACCCCAACCCCGGAGACTCTGATTTCTAAAGGTCTAAGGTAGATCCTGGGTTCGGTCTTGCCTCTCACCCACCACAGACTGATGACAGGTCTCCCAGGAGAGCTGGATGCAGGCAGATCTGGAGATGAATTCGGAAAAAGTTTGGCCAAGGGCCAAGGGGGGTCCACATACCCCAAAGTAAGAACCTCAGCTCTAAAAAAAGTCCAATTGAATATTTACCTTTGGGTAGGGGAGATAGGGAACACCCGTGACCTTATCCTAAGGGTGGGAGGTACCCCAAGGTAATCCTGAAGGCTATGCTATGATGGGGAGTGGGGACGGCTGCTGTGGTACCTCTGTTCTAGAGACTCCTGCCCAGGGCATTGGACACAAGCATCTCAGGGTGGCCTGTGCCCTTGCCCAGGGCAAGAACCACACATAACCTGTATCCCTAGTCCCAGGCCAAGTCAAAGCAGGACCAAATCCGTGTGCCCTGAGTATAACTAAACAAGCCCATTATTCCTGTGCATCGTGGGGCCAATTCTAAGCCCCTCTAATAGGCATTCAGGTTAGTCCCCAACTCCACTGAGTACTGAAAAAACGCCAGCTCTCAGAGCTATGCACTGAGGGAGGGAGCTGTCAAGGGCCTGGCCTTCCCTTGACAAAGCCTAGGCTTCCCATGGAGGGGGAACCATTCAGAAGGTCTGAGTTCAGTCTTTGTTCCTCTCTTCTTGGAAGCTGTGTGAGTAAAACTAAATCTTTGGTCTTTTCCCTCTCTCTCCAGGTGATATTGGTGGTCAGATGGGATTGTTTATTGGTGCTAGTATCCTTACAATACTAGAGCTCTTTGATTACATTTATGAGGTAAGATTTGGGATTGCTCACAGGGAAATGATAGTGTGCTGGTGCCCTCATCCTGCCCCCATGTTCAGAACTGTGGCTTGGGGGAGGTGATGGACTCCGCTCACCCAGAGCCTGCTTCCTCCTTCTGTCCACCAACACTGTTGACCACTGAATCCCAGACATGAGGGGCACAAGGGGAGGGGAGTATTCCGAGGTGAGGGGGATGTAAGAGAAACATAAGCCATAGGCCTATCCTCAGGTAGCTGGAAGAGCATTGGGCTATCTACACTGGCAGGGAGGGAGGAAGAAGGTTGAGGAGAAAGGGGATCAGACTGTGCTGAGGCCAGCTCTGTGCCCCTCCTACAGCTAGGCTGGAGGTCATGGCATGATCCATGGGTGTGACCACAGCTGCACACACAGCACTCATCCACACAACACGCATATACACCTATACCTGCCATCCAGGTGACCCACCTGAGTAGCATCCTCTGTGGCCCAGCCGGTCTTAGGAGGGGGCATTTCCCAGGAATCCTCACCAATCCTGAATGAAAAGACAGCAGGGTACACCAGCCACTCCGGCTGCTAACAGTCTGGGGAGATGTCTCCCTCCAGAGGCAGCTAGAACAAAGCCTCTGAAAGCTTCTCAAACCACAGATAGCAGCTTCTGGAACTGAGGGCTCCTGGCCTTCATCTACCTTCCTACCTTCATCTCCCTGTGAGAACAAGTCTGTGCATGGGTCTATGCCAGGCTCTGTCCTGTCTCGGTGTTTCCTCTATTGCCCTGGTCATGAGGTGGACAATACACTTCACCTCAACGTGCCCCCTGAGAAAGACAGGGGCTCTAGGAATCCTAAGGCTTGCCTGGATCTGTGACATCCCCTGGACCTTGTGAGTTTAGGTGCAGCAAATGGGGGCCTGCCGAGGAGTGCTCTGCCTCCCAGAGAGGGCTGCCCATGACCAAAGGCTGCTGGGAATCACTATGGGGACTGTGACCAGGGCCCTCTAGAGAATCACGCGCTTCTCAGCATGGCGTCCCCACACTCACATTCAGTCTCATGGCCACACTTTATCCTGCTTTATTAATTTTTGGTGAATAGCTATACATAATTATGGCAATTGAATCATACCAGGTAACATAGGGCATGATGGCTCATACCTATAATCCTAGCACTTTGTAAGGCCAAGGCTGGAGGATCACTTGAGGTCAGGAGTTTGAGACCAGCCCAGGCAACATAATGAGAGTCTTTCTACAAAAATAAAATAAAATAAAATGTTATAAACACAGGTATGTCCTGATTTTGTGAACTGTGCAGCTGTCAGGCCTAGAAAGTAAATAATAACTTTTGTCCCCCAAGCCCAGTCTCAAAAAGGGGATCCCAGGCTGCTCCTGAGGACAGACAGGGAGTAGATTATACCAGCACAGGCCGCTTACCTGCACTCTCCAGCCACAAAAACAGCAGTCCACACTGCGAGATATGGCCCTCCATTACCCCTTCCAAGCCCTGTCTCCTGAAACAGAATCCATCTCAGCCAAAAGGTTGGGTTGAGGCAGACGGGTACCAGGAACTGGCTGCCAGGCTGGGCTAGTGCTGCGACATGTCCCACCCCAGCCCAGGCAGTTGCTGACCGCCTGCCTGCCTCAGTGGTTCCCTGCCAAGCTGAGTGAGGGAGGTTCCTTTACCTTTGCGCCATCCTCCCAACACTGCCTGACCAACCCTGTCCTGCTTTTCTTGCAGCTGATCAAAGAGAAGCTATTAGACCTGCTTGGCAAAGAGGAGGATGAAGGGAGCCACGATGAGAACGTGGTAAGAGCAGCTCATGGGTTGGAAGTTGTCTCACTGCTCTGGCTTGGACAGGTCATAAGAAACCAGATATTGGGTCCAGGTAGGAAGGATGTCACTTGCTGCACACCTTGCCATGGTTAGGATACCCTGTCAGTCCCCAAATTCAAGGACACTTCAACTGAGCCTTGAGCCTGTCTCTGAGACTCAGCCCAAACCTGTGGGTAAGCTGTGGATGCTTCCAATAGTAGGTTCTGCCTGGCCCCGTCCAGCTTCTCCCAGGCCAGAGGGTTGCTCCCCCATCTCACAGCTGGGGAGAACAAGAGAAGTTTTATGTAAGTCCACTCCCTTATTCCCCCAGGTGGCAAATGCAAGTAGGGTCAGCACTGGTACTCCATCCCATTTGAAGGGGACATAGGAAAAAGGGTGATAGCAGCAATAATACCTATTGCCATTACTGCCTATTGTATGCCTGGTACAATTTTGCATTTGAGGCACTAGAGGCCCAGAGAGCAACTCACACAGTGGGTAAGTATCAGAGCTGCACCCCAAGTGCCTCTAACCACTGCCCTACTCTGCCTCTCTTTCACATAGCCCAAGAGGCAGCTTCTCTAGTCTGTCCATCATTCTCCTTCACAAACTCAGCCCACCTGGATTCGGTCTTGCCTCTCACCCACCACAGCCTGGGAACCACCCTGAAGATTCAAGTGGAGCCATCTCAGCCCTGCCCTGCTCTGGAACCCACAGCTTCATTGCCCCGGGGCCAGTTTAATCCTAAAGGTCCTTTGAGCAACTCTGACCAGTTTGGATCTTGACCTTTAGGGACTTCCACCCTTCCTCCTTGGCCTCAGCAATTGGCGTTCTCTGCCTCAGGCTGCACCTCCCCCACCAAAAAAACGCCCCAGAGAAGCCTCCTGAGAGAAGATAGGACTCAGGGCTATCCATCCCCAAGGCTAGAGACCACTCAGATATAGGTTCAGGTGGCACCTCTAGAAGCATCTCTAGGAGAGGTCAAACTTGCTGCTAAATCCCATCACCAAGGAACACTCTCGCTGCCCTAGGGGGCACTCAGGCGGACAATGGTAAGGATTCTGTTCAGTCTCATGCTCCAAGATGGCAAACAAGCATGTCCGGGGCAGGAGCAGCAGGAGAGCCCGGAAGGAGGGGGCTTTTTTCCTAGGGTCTAGGCTGGGTTGCCAGTGGCATTGCAATCAATTTGTGCTGAATAAATAATAAACACTCACTGTCTCCTTTCCTCCAGAGCACATGTGACACGATGCCAAACCACTCTGAAACCATCAGCCACACTGTGAATGTGCCCCTGCAGACGGCCCTGGGGACCTTGGAGGAGATTGCCTGCTGACACCCCTTGGGCCACGAGCACCCCCCTAAACTGACTTTGAGGCCCAAGACCCAGGACAGGGGACAGCAACCTCAGGTGGGATGGCCCCTGACGCCGGAAGGAAGCAAGAGCCCCCTATGCACACCTTGCAAACTAGCTGCCAAAACCTCGCTCCGGCCACGTCTGACATGATGCGTCCTTGGGCCCTGCCATGCATCCCTCTTAGGAGAGATGAGTCACACTCTGGAACTGTCCAAGAACGAACCTGCCATCACATCTCACTGCCAGATGTATAAAGCACCTGCATGCTCAGACGTCTTACGGCGCCACCTCCACGTCTGTCTTGTACATGACATTCCTCCATGCGGTTTCCAGCATCCACTCTGCTGCCCAGGCAGTGGGACCAGATTCCAGCTCCAAAGTCACCATGAGGCCACCCTGGAATCAGAACTGCACAAACAAGAGGGAAACTGCAGATCTCTCTGCTACATTCAGTCCTTGTGTAGTTTGTGAAGGTTCTTAACCTGCCCACAAACCCCGTCTCCCCCAAGCTGGCCCGTGGGGCATCGGCGCTGAAGGTGAACCACGCCAACCTCTCCTCCTCCGCCCCAGTGCCTATGATGGCAACGCAGTGGCCAGGGGGTCCCCGTGTTCATCCATGGTGCCATGTCGTTCTTCTCTCCCTATGACACAGCTTGTGCAGTCTGACTTTTTTTTTATTTGGGGGGCTTTTATGTTTGTCCGTTGGAGGTTTGTTTTGGGTTGTTTTATGCTTTTTTTTTTTTGATGTTCTGAGGTTTGGTTTGATTTTTCCATTTTCTTTGGCGTTTATTTATTCGTGCTTCAATCACGGTCATATTAAAAGCTGGTCTTGTGGAAATGGCTGAGTCATTTCTCCCTTTTCTCCACATCCAGGACTCTCTCTGGAGAGATTAGGAAAAGGTCAGACCTGCAAGGTCAAAAATCTGCAGTCTGTGTGTATATAAAGTTTTATGCAACAACACTTACCTTGACAAAATGTGTACACTCTATATGTTTATTCTGTTCTGAATTTTTTTTAAAACAGTTGATCACAACCTTGTAAATGCCTTCAAGACACAGGCCACAGGTCCACCTTCTGAAGGACTGCCCAAGACCATAGGCACAGGGTGTAAAGCACACTGCCCAGACCTGGAAACCACAAAGGAGGCCTTCATATCTCTCTGCGCTGCTGTCTACTGCCCTGCTCCTCCTGACCCCATCAGGGAATTCAGGCTAGACACAGATACCCTGTGTGGCCTCCCTCCCATACACCAGCCTTTCTGATCTTCTCTCCACTCTGTCACCACCAGCAAACCAACGTGCCTTATCCTTCCAGAGGTCACATGTGCACTCTGCCTTTCTCCCCACGACTCCTGAGAGGATGTCCAGATGGGATGGGAGGTTGGGAGGTGCCTTTGTGCAGCTGGGACAGGGCATGCCCTTTTAAGCCTCTGGGTGCAAGAAAGAATCCCTGTTCAAGCAGAATCCCTGTTCCGCGGCATCGTGCTAATTCCACTGCAACAGTTCCTTTAGCCTAACTTTTTGCTCTTCCTATCGATGCCCATCACTTCCAACTCAAAGTCTCCCCCAAAGCAGTGAAGAAAGACCTAATGTGGCTTGTGCCTTCCCTTAATGCACAGATGCACAGAAGGTTCTGGCTAGGCCAGTTCAGGGATCTGGTCCCTGCTCTGGCATCCACTTCCTCATCTAGCTAGCTAGCTCTCCTTCATGACCCACTAACACAGGGAAAAGTTATTTCCCCAATGTGACAAATTGAAAAGAATTTCATACCGGGAGTTAGGAGCTCTGGCTCCACAGCCTCTCTCAGTAGCTGATGAAAGCCCGCACCTCTCTGGGCTCAGCTCCCGCAGTTTTTGGATGGAGATGATACCTTACCTGTATGAAGGGAAGATGCAGCATGAGATGGTCTCCTGATACTCCTTCAGACTCAAAGTACTATGACAGCACTGCCTCCCCAACCTGGTGGGACAAGGTACACCAGTCACACTCAATGTACAAGTGTGGCCAGGAGCATTCGGGGGCACTGCAAAAGGCAGCTGGGACAGCACCCTGTGATGCCTCCTCCCAAGTATCCTCTCAGCTGGGTCTGCCCACGCTTTTAGCAGAGCTAAGGTTTTAATTCTTAGGTGTAAAGTTGCTTAAAAAGGAACTATATCATTTTCTATTACTACCATAGCAAATTACCACTACCTTAGTGCTTAAAACAACACAAATGTATCATCGCATGGTTCCATAGGTCAGAAGTCTGACATGAGCCTCATTGGGCTAAAATCTAGGTGTCAGCAAGGAGGCATTATTTTTTTCTGGAGCCTCTACAGGAGAATTCATTTCTCTGCTTTTTCCAGCTTCTATAAGCTGCCCATATTCCTTGGCTTCTGGGCCATTCCTCCAGCTCCAAAGCCTCCCATGACTGACTGAGTCCTTCTCATAGCACAGAACTCCAACCTTCTTCCATAGTAACATCTCCCTCAAACTCTGACTTCTCTCCTGCCTCCCTCTTCCATTTTTAAAGGACCCTTGTGGTTACATTGGGCCCACTAGATAATCCAGGATAATCTCCGCAGCTGAAGATTATGAACTTAATCACATCTGCAAAGTCTTTTACCATGTAAGATCACATATGCACAGGTTCCAGAGTGAGGGACATCTTTGGGGGCCATTATTCTGCCTACTACAGGCCTGCAGACCTGTTGGACCATATTACCTATTGTTCTCATTTTCCAAGTGAGCAGACCCACAAGGAGAGAGGAGGGACTGACCTAGAATCACACAGTGAGTTAGTGACAGTGTCAAAGCTATATCCCTATACTTCCAGGTTCGTAATTCCATTTGTACACCAACCAAGACAATTCATTTATAGCAAGAAGTACTGAAAGTGACCAGTTTTCCAGACCTTGCCAGGGCGTAGAAGTTCCTCTCCCGAGACAAACTCACTCCTGACTACATCAGGCTGGAAAATGTCCTGCTGGTACCTAGATTGTCAGATGCAGAAGAACAGGGATCTGTGGGGTGGCTTCAGGCTGCTCCTGTTGGGGACAGGAACCAAATGAAATGACTGTTCAGTTAGTTGGGAGTCTCTTTGATGCTTCTGCCTTGTTCCAGCTTAACAGCTTCATACTTTTTTTAAAAAAATCTATAGCTTAAGTTGCAATTTGAGCTGTTCCATTGGATTTCTGGCTTCCTTTTAAGAAAAAAATTTTAGATCAATTTGCAATGAAGCAAAGAATATTCAAACACATTCAAATTGCTTCAGGGCTCACATATATACGCACTTCTACTGATTGGGGAGTCTGACCTTGTACAGCTTGGACCAGGTGACATTCTTTACCTAGTTAAAGAAAAAAAACATGAAATTGAAGAGAACAAATCAATAACCAG